>NW_020438924.1:45304-85048 GCF_000699045.2 Agrilus planipennis
GTCGGCCCTGGTTTTTTTTTTTATTTTTTTTTTTGTTTTTCATTTACTGCTTTCTATGCCAATTTGTAAAATATTTTTCCAGATAAAGAACAACTAGCTATAATGGCTTCGACAAACCAGTCTGAAAGCGTTGCTGCTACAGCCTCACCTGCCCCCGCTGGCAACGATGGAATTACAATTGAATCGGTCAACAGAATTTCAAAAATTCCTGTAGTCGAATCTACCATACAAACGGCTACAACTATTTACGAAAAAATAAAGGTAAATAATAATTTTCTGTATTTTATTTTAAATTAGCTCCCCCGCGGTTATTTGATTCTTTAATTATTCTTCTAGGAGTAAAAGTTGAATATATTAGGTAATTGCGTATAGATAATAAAAAACTTTTTTTTCAATAAAAATTTTACAGTAATTGGTATGAAATATTTGTCGTCTATCTATACTCACGTATCAATAAATCGATAACATTGATTCGAACATAAAATCCTGTCAGAAACGTTGGTGATTTAATTGATTGCAATGTAATTACTGAAACTCTAACATGAAAACTGCGAAAAATCAGAAGGACTATTCACATATTCATTTAATTTTATCAACGATTAAAAAGATATTAATGACGATGTTAAATTCTAAATTAAACGTTTTTAATATAAATCTAAAATATTTTCTTTTTAATGAAAAGATAATTTTGTAGATTTCCTCCCATAAAGACAAACTTTATCTCTTTTTACAATGGTGTAAGTTAATAAAACTTAATGAAAGTCTTTTTTATTAAAGGATTACAACACTGTAACACACTGGACTTTATCAACTGCTGAAAATACAGTTCATAAGGCCATTGAAGTCAGTAAACCCATTACATCTCCTGTGGTTCATACTTTAGAAGGCCCAATCAAAAAAGTAGACGAAATACTTTGCAGCGGGTTAGACTACGTCGAATCTAAAGTACCCGCCATAAAACTACCCCCTGGAGAGGTATGTAACCTCCTTATCGTTATTTTTTACATCGCTTATAGCTATTTCGTATCAATACGCATCTCACAAAACGTTTGATGAGCACTGTACATTACATACGTTTTTAAGTACAGTGCAATTCAAAAATAATGTAACGCTTATCGCTATCCAAAATGACTAATAAGATTTATTTAGATATTATTACAGATTTACAACAACACAAAAGAGTACATAGATCATAATGTAACACCGAAAGTCCAAAATGTGTACAGCACCGTCGAACCAACAATACAAACGGCCAAACACATGGTCGAACCTGCTATTCAATCGGCCAAAAATATTGTTGATCCGGCCGTTCAAAGTGCTAAGAACGTAGTCGAACCTGCCGTACAAACCGCTTATCACTTGGTTGAACCCATCGTACAACCTGCTGTTGATAAAGTAAACCAAATTTTACATCCTCATCCCGAACACAACGCAAATAATACTGGTAAGAATACATATAAAACGTAATTTATTCTTGTCAATCGTTAAACAAGAATTCCTTTCTCAGAAACACCTGAACAATCTACTGAATGTCCAGAATGTCCGTTAAATTCTAATTCAAATTCAAAGAAAAATGAACATCAGCAATAATCGATTAATATATTTTATGGCATTTGTTCCTTTTAGTTTCTGTTTTTTTGTATCTTTTGTTTAAATGTTCTTTTTTTTTAGAAAGACTGTATTTGTATTACGTCTGTATTTTGTACTACTCGCCTAAATCTACTTACTTTTATATTTTTATTAAACATGCAATACTTTTAGCATCTATTTCAATAAAATAATATTCGTATATACATAACTAAAAAGGTTTTTTATTTAATTTTCACTATCCTTAATGTATAAGTAGTTAATATTTAATTTATTTATTTTCGTACAAATACGATACGATATATCTTGATTAAAATTTCATTTTAATTCGCTTCTATACCAACACATTTGCATTGCTTAATCTTTTCTACCCTTTTTTTCTTATAAAGTGGAACTTTTTGTGGACAACGCAACAAAACTGTGACCCAAACGGTTCTTCTAGGTTTACAAAAGGAACACGATTTAAAGGCCGATTCCTTCGGGACCTTTTCTTCTTCGTTTGAAGAGATCGGTATATAAAATGAGTTACATTGACCGTAACAAAATTTGTTAATTATATTTTTAGCCAAACACCCTGGTTCTTTAATTCTTTGTATTAAGGGCTCGGTTTTACACCAATCCTTTTGAAGGTATTCCTTCTTGGTTACTAGAAGGGCATTTTTCGATGATTTTAACATTTTTCTACCGTTCATACCTTTTAGTAAATCTGATTTTGAAGAAATTTTCACCGGTACGTTTTTACAATTGCTTTTGTTATCTGACATGTTATTTTTTACGTTAACATTTGTTTGCAATTCTTCTATTTCGTTCTTGTAATAGTAGTTTTGACGTGGTTGCTTTTCCAGCGAAGATAAGTTTCTTTTTCTGTCTTCTAAAAGTTTCTGTACATGCTCTACATTGATTAATTCCATTATTGAGAAGTCTTCTGTTTTTTTGGCTCTCGAAACAGGCAGCGCAACCCCCACTAGTACGATTTGCAGAAACGGTCCCCACTGAAACGTTAACAAGATTCTTTAAAGTACATTCCTTACTAATTATAGGGAGATATAATATATTTCAACAAAAATATGAATATTACATAGATGCTATCGGTCAAAATATTCAATTGTATTAAATATGTTTTATATTCTTGCGATATTTTGCGATGTTGAACGAAAGGATTCATAGTTTCAGGTCCTTTTTAACCAATTGTCAAATTATTGGCTTGAAAATTTTGCTCATTACGTATACATACCTAGGGGTTCAAACTAATTTAAAAAAATTACGATGTACCTAAGCGCGGCAGGATGTCGTGAAATGTATTTCGCGAAATCGTAGGGAAAGATTTATATACCTGTTTTAACCATTTTTCAAATTTGATTGCGCAAAATATCGCTCATTACACTCAAAACTTAATAAATGCTTTCCATTGCCCAATAATTTCACTAACGCTCTTTTGTTTAAAGTGTTCCATATATTTTACCACAAATATACAAAATCTGAAGGTACTTATTTGACAACGCATTCTGAAACAGTTCTCTAATTATTTCACGAAAGCTTTTTTATGTTTAAACTATTTTATATATTTTAGTCAAAATAATACCGGAAGGTAATTATTTGGCATTGCACTTTGAAGAGGATTTGTTAATTTCATTAGCAGGAAAGTAAGAAAATCTGTAGTCCGAAGTCCGTGCGGCACTGCTTTATGGCAAAATAACAGAAATTTATTAAATGTAAAAAAGCGCTCGTTAAATTTCTCTGAAGTACAGAGGATTTAGTAAACTATAAATTGTTATAAGTATGTAGAAAAGTGTGTAGAATCTTATGGTACCATTAGTTTTCCAGTCCGGTTTCAAGAAAGTACGGTGCGGCACTGCTTTTTGCCAAAATAATGAAAATTTATTAAATGTAAAAAAGCGCTCGTTGAATTTCTCTGTAATAAAAAGTGTTTGGTAAACTATAAATTGCAATAAGCATGTAAAAAAGTGCGTAGAATCTTATGGTACCATCAGTTTTCCAGTGCGGTTTCAAAAAAGTAGCGTGCGGCACTGCTTTATGCCAAAATAATGAAAATTTATTAAATGTAAAAAAGCGCTCGTTGAATTTCTCTGAAATAAAAAGTGTTTGGTAAACTATAAATTGCAATAAGCATGTAAAAAAGTGCGTAGAATCTTATGGTACCATTAGTTTTCCAGTGCGGTTTCAAAAAAGTAGCGTGCGGCACTGCTTTATGCCAAAATAATGAAAATTTATTAAATGTAAAAAAGCGCTCGTTGAATTTCTCTGAAATAAAAAGTGTTTGGTAAACTATAAATTGCAATAAGCATGTAAAAAAGTGCGTAGAATCTTATGGTACCATTAGTTTTCCAGTGCGGTTTCAAAAAAGTAGCGTGCGGCACTGCTTTATGCCAAAATAATGAAAATTTATTAAATGTAAAAAAGCGCTCGTTGAATTTCTCTGAAATAAAAAGTGTTTGGTAAACTATAAATTGCAATAAGCATGTAAAAAAGTGCGTAGAATCTTATGGTACCATTAGTTTTCCAGTGCGGTTTCAAAAAAGTAGCGTGCGGCACTGCTTTATGCCAAAATAATGAAAATTTATTAAATGTAAAAAAGCGCTCGTTGAATTTCTCTGAAATAAAAAGTGTTTGGTAAACTATAAATTGCAATAAGCATGTAAAAAAGTGCGTAGAATCTTATGGTACCATTAGTTTTCCAGTGCGGTTTCAAAAAAGTAGCGTGCGGCACTGCTTTATGCCAAAATAATGAAAATTTATTAAATATAAAAAAGCGCTCCACGAATTTCTCTGAAATGAAGAGAGTTTGGTAAACTATAAAAAGGTGTAGATATCTAAAAAAGTGCGTAGAATCTGGTGGTGCTAACAGTTTTTGAGTGAGTTGCCAAATAAGTACTTTCTGGTATTAATCTTTTGTTATAAAATAATTAAAACACAAAAAAGGCGCTCGTGGAATTCTTAGAAGATGGAAGGTATATATTTGGTTTCGAGAAAAGATAATTATGTAAAAGGGTACGTGTAATGTAATGGTGCTAACCATTTTCGGGTTCGTTGTCGAAAAAGTACTTTTTGGCATTATTTTATGTAAAATATATGAAATAATTTAGACATAGAAAAGCGCTCATAAAATTATTGGGAGATAAAAAGTATTTACTAGGCATTGAAAAGTAATGACAATTTAAAAAAAATTTATGTCACTTCCGCTGGAGATGTTTAGTTCCTACCTACTTATAAGACTTAACGAAATTATTGATTTGTAAACCGGAAGTTTCTTTCTTCATTTTCGCATACTCATTTTAAAATAAACCAAAATCCTACATTCGGGTCATGAATCACCTCAAAAAACGCATGGACTATTTATTAAAATATAAACATCTTTTCACGTAATTACCCAATAACATTGACTATAGACTGATTTGCAAAAGATTTATCTCACTTTTAAATAGGTGACGTTTTTGAATAGTTAGTCAGACATGTTTTATCCTATTTCTGATATTCTTATTACGTCTTTGACTAATTAACATTATAATAGTTTAACTATTTAAACAGTGACGTAAATTTATTGCTCCTTTTTTTTTTGTTGAAAGGGAGAACCATCTTCTTTTCAGGAAAATAATCCTAAATCTTCATTCAGATCACGTACTTGCTCATATACAAAGACATAATCCACTAATTCGGAAAGGTATTATGGGTATGCCGAATGTGACACACACAAAATTTAAATACGATACCCTTACAGTAGTAAAAATAAGGAATATTCCTTAATATTACCACAATGTAAGTAAGCTATGTAGTAGCATTTTGGAGTAACTGGTAACCAGATATATTGTGTATTAATGTGCAGTTAAAAATATATTGATTTTTTTTATAACAATTCTAAATCTGATATCATAGTTTGCATACAAGGTAGATGATGTCACCTAATGACATAAAGATCCCATTATATGCTTAGGATCGTGTGCCCATTGTTTTCAATCGATTACTTAATAACAATAATTTCGAAGATCATTTTTATAACAAAAACTGACATTAATTTCCTTTGTTTTTATTACACAATGCTGTATAGACAGTATGTCCAGAATTCGATAACGTTTTTGTCATATCATATCAAGTACTTACATTCATTTATTTATTTATTTCTAGATTGGACAAATTTTTATTTCATCAAGTATTTACCACAAATATTTTTTTTTAAATACTGAGGTACCTAAAATATTAACCCTTCTTTTTAGCATCATTGTTACCCATTATCGTTTAGATTAAAAAATTATAAAACTTTAAGCACACCATACAAAATAAAAAAAAATATTAGTCTTATTTTCTACTTACTTACCTTGCCAAACATTTTCACTTTTGAGAACGTAAATCAAAAGATATAATGTATATTTATACACTTATTACTGATCAATTAGGGGTAGATTTTATTTTTAGTAAAAGTAGCAAAGTTTTCTTAAGGCGGTAAAAGTATTGAATGAACAGAACGAGATGGGTTGGCTTGCAATTTAAAACCTAGCGACATGAACCACCCCCACAAAAACCCACCTAACTCTGTTAGACGTGTTGTTTATATTATTACTATTTTATGGTAAGAAAGTGACTGTTTCTAAAGATGATTTTCAACCACATACGTTTTAATTGTTTATTGAACACGTTTTACCCACTTATTTGCACGTTCAAAACAAAATGCAACAACTAATATCGAAATGAAGCAATCAAACCTAATTGAAAGTTTTATTTTAGTTCACATTAAAAAAAAAAAGAAGACGACTTACTAAAACATCTGCAAACAGAAAAATTTGATTGCAAAAATTGATGGTGTAAATCTACACTATCTAAAAGCCCAATAAAAACAATTTTCAGATTACCTTATTAAAACAAAAGAAGTATTAGATACAAAAATCTTTTGTTAAGGCGGGTTTTATCGAGTTTAAAGGTTTTTCCCCAGAATAGAGTACAAAAGAAAGTTATTATGTCATTTGGATAGCTATAATTTTTATTGTCTTACAAAAATTTCCCTTATATCCAAAAAATTGAGAACTCACATTTTTTGCCTTTATATTTCCTAATATCCAATAAAATTTCGTTTTAATTTGTTAAAAAAAAACAACTAAAAACCGAAATATAAATTTTGATATAAAAATTTACCAATTTCGTGTTTTTTTCTTTTTTTTGCATTTTCTGTTGATGGTTTTGTAAAAGGTAAGGGATAACAAATAAAGACATACACAATAGAAAAATTAGTATGCTTTAAGAGAATACATTTATTTAATAAATTTCCATTTAGAAAGAGAACACAGATTGAAGAACAACAGCCGCACAGAATAACATTCTGCATGCATGCTAGTACATTACTCTTTATAATTATGATTTAAAGAACATCTTATATTTTTTAAGATAACATACATCTCTGTAAAGGCTACATTTACGTTAACAAGCTCAAACATTATTATATGCCTTATAACAGCAAGAAATGACTATATAACCACTGCTATTATATTTATGTGTTATATTATACGATATATAGTGTTTTTTTTTCAAAAGTATTCAACATCATAAACGCTGTTGTTTTATAATTTGAAATTGCATAGTGGCCGTTGAATACGACGTCGTTTGGTGAAAAATCGATTAGACAATTTCAGAGGGTGCTTATGATTTTGTTATCAGTTCTTAAATGGTGGTAGGAAACGTTTGATAAAACAGCCAATTTTCGTCAAAAGTTCCGGACCATATAAGAAACAAATTCGAAAATCAATAGGGCCTAAGAACACCAACTGAAACTGACGTGGCATCGTTCGTGAACTTTTTATTATCCGGTCTCTCAATCCAACAATTATAAAAAGAAGAATGTCAGAAGCGAGAGAGAGAACAACGACAAATTTCGAATCCGACTTTTTTGCGTGACAGAGAAAAAGATGCAAAAAAATACGATTCGACAATCGCGCGAGAAACAAAAGACGTTTTGGCGTCATTTGTTATTACAATATCGACATCAATTAATAGAAGAAAAGCGCACACATTTCTTGTTCTGCTTTAAAAGTATGGGGTCTGTTTGCGCAATATACAACGATATAAAAACCGCTTATCATTATTATTTAATTAATTAATTAAATAGATAATCAACATCGAAACTTCATCTATCCCTTATTATTATTACTTTAGACAGTGAAGAATTTTTAAAATATTTTCACAAACAACTATTAGGTATCATCATTATCGTTATTATTATTATTATTAGGTCTGGGTGTTCTGTGCGTATATATATAGGGTGTACGGTGTCAGAAATTCCAAAAGGGTGGAGAGGGGTTTCAATATAATTCACCTATGTTAACTATTTATTATGAAATAGATAGTAGCTTCAATAATCTTAATCCTTTTCCATAGCCAAGTCGTCAATGTTTTAGCCTCAATTATGTGTAGCATTTATTATTTTATTCCGATAAATCAATATTTATTGTTGTGGAATTTCATGTTATAAAAAATAAGAAACTGGCACAACAACAAGTGACTATTTTTTACCACTCAGAAATTCGTTTGTTAAATAAGACTTTTGTTATTAAAAGTAGATGGTCAAGTGATTTAGAAAACTACGTTGTTACCCTTTTTGGCAGCCACTGGTAGACGTTCACCTACCAAGAAAGGATTTTCTTTTGCTTCCATCTGAAAAAACAAATGATTTCTAACTTTTTATTCGATTATTTATTAGAAAGAAATCACGTAACATGTGCCTAGCTAATGTAAAGAAACAGTACCAAATTTTGGCCCCACAGGGATAATCGATCAAAATGATAATCAATGTTATACCTAATAAATTATATCTAGAGATGTGCAAAATGGTTTTTTAAAAGTTTTTAAATACAAAATGCTAATACTTTTTTGATTTGTTATTTCAAATGTAAAATACGAAATAGATTTCCCTTTTGAATTTTAAATGCTAAATGCAAAATACGTATTTTCAAAATACTTTTTTCAANTTAAGTATAAAATATTTTTTAAGAAAACCTTAACGACATTTGCTCATTTCTTAAGTATTGGAGTTTTTCTAGACTAATAGTGGTGTTTGCACCAACTGCAAAGATTGAGATGATTCATATTTTTCAGTTTGAAGTGATTGAGATATAATTTTGCTATCTTTATGTTCCATATGTTAAATCACATCTCTATTTATATCATAATTAGTTTTACCCTAACAATTTCGTTTTTTTGTTACAGGACTCCGATGTTTCCGTACCTACCTGTGATACAAGTACTTTGGTGAGTACAACAATTTCGAAAACTTTATTTATTATTTGAATTTATAATTACAATTCTGTTTGGTTCACAATTTTTAATTTATTTTTTTCGAAATATGTATTAAAGTCATGGCTTTATTGTTCCGTAGATAATTTTACAAAATTCGTTATCTTAGATTTCTCAACGTATAAATTTCAAAATTCATTCGAAAAAATTTGTTAATCCGTATTGCTTTGAACTTTTTAATATATACATTAATAATAATGTTTCGAGGGAAAAGGGGACTGAAAATTTCAATTACCTCAGAGGCATTCTACACTACTTGAAAATGGTATCAAACAATATTAAATGTATTCCCTTTTCTTTTTAATGAAACTCTGCATGCATTTTCTTTTGGTTCTACTATTGTTTAGTTGCTAAGCTACTAAACTACGAATGATTAGCAATTGTTTTTAAAAAATAAAACAGTTGATTACAAAGAAATAAACAAAAGAATAGCGTAAACCTCGGTATCATTTTGTTATGTATGGTTTATTGAAAATTCCTGAATGCAAAAGCTAAACAAAAGCATCATTGCACATATGTATAGATACTCTCGCCATTTAGAGAGTTTTTGAGTATTACGTAAGCAGAATTTTGTTGATTTTAGATCACCCTACTCCCTTCTCCAAATGATAAGACATAATATGTTTTTAAAAAGTTTTTATTAAAATCGTTCAAATTATCTTCGAGATTAAAAAGTTTCTCTATTTTTAAGCTGAGTAACTGTAGAACCATAAGTAAAACAGCGAATAAGACAAAGGAACTTACGGGAAGTTTCCGGAAATAGTCAAGAATAGTCGACGGCTATATAAATAAGTAACCAACATCCGGCAAGATATAAACAATATGCTAACTAGAAAATTGAACAATAAGCTAAATAATTTGAAATTATCAATTATTTTACGTTAGATATTTTATAGTTCTTATCCAGTGTAAGATTTAAAAATTGAACCCCTAAACCCCCTACGTATGCTTACGTAATATTTGAATACCCCGTTACGTAAAACTAAAAAGAAAACAACTACCAAATCCTCTAGTTTTATAACAAATCTATTACCTTGCCCTTCTTTGCAACAATTTTATGTTGCAAGCCACGTGCATCCTGGAATATAAAACAATAAAACAAAAATTACAATCGATATCGTAGATAACAAGTGAAACTAAGCGCGATTATCTATTTTTTTCTACCCTCTGAACAACAGACGTACACATAGACAGACCTGTATAGCACCTTCGAGGAACTTGTTGAATTCTAAAGGATCGAAAGAATCAATTCCGGAATTGTCTGGTCCTGATGACACAACAGGATTCGGGCAATCAAACATATGCTCGCTATCGCACATACAATCTTGGGCTGCCTGATATTTCCTACTAAACGATGCGCTATTTTCAAATTCTTCCAGACATCCGTGTTCGGCTGAAACAAAAAAAAAATTTCAATAGATATCAGTTTGGTTGTAAAAGTTTTTGGAAGAATTTTCGAAATATTCTAAATAACTCCACATCATTTCACGTACCTGAGTATCCTATCGGGCAGGGGTTTGGAGGATTACAATAAGCTGGCAAAGTCGAGTCCGTTTTTACTTCCTGTTTATTCTTAACACTTCCTTCGGGTCTCAAAAGTTGCTTTCCCTCCCCAGCACCACCGGACATAAGCTGACTTCCCCACAACGAGCTGTGCTGTAAAAACTCCTGATCCCTTAGACTGGGATGAATTCTTCCCTTTGACCCTAAACGATTGTAATTGACTGGTAGCAGCTGTTCGTCTTCGAGATCACCCACAGCTCGATTCAATGATCTTGCATCCAAAGGTCCCAAAAGATTGTCAGAAAACTCATAGTAATTGTTATTTTCGTTCATATCCTTCCCCATTCTATTGAATACTTCGCGTAAAAAAAGGTCCGATAACATAGCTTCCTAAAAAAAATTTTTTTGTGGAAAATTGTAATAGATACGCTGTAAATTACAAGTCGTTACCTTTCCTGACGGAAAATAGCCCCATATTCCGTTGGAAAAACAAAACAGTAGCAGAATGATCATATTTTTCCACCTTATGAACAAAAATGGACACTTTTAACACTTTTGTTTATGCAGGAAAAAAATGAATGGGCTAAGAAAACTTGAATGAACCACCTGTTAAATCATTGGCTTTACACACGACTGAATTTTTACGTGTTCTCTTGGCAAATTTACAAAGTCTACTTTAAATTTTAAAAGAACGCTCCAAAGCTTTTACAACATTTCGAACAAAACGGGTAAAATCAAAATTCAATACCAAAGTGCAACAAATAATTATTTGTTCTTTATCTTTCGCAAAATTTTATAATCCTTCACCTTCCTTCGTCATGCATAAATACCAAACAAAAAGAAAATTATTTATAGTATTTATTGTTATAAAAGTAGCACATAACAATACTCACTTTAAGCAAGGGGTGGTATGAGGGTTATTAACCGAATTAGGTACGAAATGTGTGGAATTTTGGTTTTGTCCAAGAACAAGTAAATCAATTTTGTTTGCGCATCCACGTCATGGGAAAAGACTGCGACTGTCGAAGCTTATAAAATCAATAAACTAACATTATAATGTAAAAATCATTCAGTAGAAATAATTTACTTTTTATATTTTCTATAAATACTTATCAAAAAAGTCAATATAATTATATAACTTTCATTACTTTTTGTACTTCTATCTTAATAAAAAAAGATGATTTTTAAAACGAGTGTTAGAATCTCAAAAAAAAAAAACAAAAAAGAATTCAAATCAATGAAATCAAGTCACCGCTGAATTTAAAGGGACGAAAGCAAAAATTGTCTAGTATAGGGCTGAATATTTTCCCGCCCTTCCTTCTGCAGCTTCTTCTTATTGTTCTTGATGGTGTGACGCACTTAAAACCGTTAAGACGTTAATGTTAACCTCTAAAATTTTTTGAGGGTTTGCAAATTAATAAATTACCGGCTCATAGTTATTACATTAGTGCAGTTTAAGTTCTTTGTTACAGTTTCTGTGATATTTGGAATTAATCAGGTATTACTTATAATTTTGTACGTCCAATTATTTATTTCATTTATCAAGTTATCTAGCAATATCCTTTCAAAATTTACTGTTTACTTGTATTACACTTTTTTTATAAAAAAAACATATAATACCAAAATTAATTAATAATATAACTATCAGAAATGGATAACTCTTGTGAAGACTCAATTGTTACATTGGGGGAAGTGTTGGAAGCCGAACAAGAGATGATTGAAGATGCTAATGCTGTTTTGGGAGCTGGAGATGACAAAAATTGTACCTATACAGAAGTAATAATTGATTTACATATTACATACACTGATAAATTAAGAGAACTTTTGACTTTTACGCAAAATATAATTTTAGGGCTATATGAAGAGACAACCTCTCTATGCTTGTTTAACTTGCATTCCAGAGGCTAAAGAGGATCCTTCAAAACGTGCTGGTATTTGTCTCGCCTGTTGTTATCATTGTCATGATGGACATGACCTCATAGAATTGTACACTAAAAGAAATTTCCGTTGTGACTGTGGTAACAGCAAATTTCCTGCAAATACTTGCAACTTGAATAAAGCCAAAGATAAAGAAAATGTTTTGAACAACTACAACCAGAATTTTTCTGGTATGGATGATATTTTGCATTGGTTTAAAGCTTAGTATAACTTTGAATTATGTTCCTCTCAGGTGTTTACTGTACTTGCAGCAGACCGTATCCTGATCCAGAAGACAAGGTATCTGATGAAATGATCCAGTGTGTTATTTGTGAAGATTGGTACCATACTAGACACCTGGACTGCAAACTTCCACCTATGAACTCCTATGCTGAGATGACATGCAGGAGCTGTGTTGAAAAACATCAGTTCTTATTGCACTACGATAACTTGTGCATTACAGTTCCAAAAGATGCAGGAGATACTCCAGTTGAAGTAGAGAATACTGAAGACAAAAAAACAGATGATTTAAATGAAAGTAAATCTTGTGATGACTCACAGAAAATCGATGAAACCAATGAAAAGGATTCTGCTGCTAAGGAAAATGAAAAGGATTCTGCTGCTAAGGAAAATGAAAAGGTGTCCGAAAATACTGAAAAGAATGATGCCATCATTGAAAACAACGAAAAAGAAAACAATATAAAGTCTCATGAAGAAACTAAGCCTATTGAGGAAAATGGAGCCGTAGAAACTGAAAAAAAGGAAGATACCAATAAGGTAGAAGCCGAAAAAGAAAAATCTCTGAAACATGAAGGTGACGGTGAGGCCGTTACTGAAAATGAAGAAAAAGTTTGTATAAAACCAAAAGAAAAATCAGAAAATATTTGCGCCAAATTTTGGACAAACGTGAACTGGAGACAACAACTCTGCACCTGTACTGAATGCTTTAATATGTACAAGGAACAAAACATTCTGTTTCTAATTGATGCAGGAGACACTGTCCAGTCTTATGAAGAAAAGGGAAAAGCCAAGAGCCTAGAAAATGCCCAAAAAGTAGAAGAAGACAGTATCAAATTTCTCAATTCAGTTAACAGAATTCCACTCATGGAAACTTTGGCTGCCTACAACGATCTAAAAGAAAATTTAACTGATTACCTAAAAAAATTTGCTGAGAACAAGAAAGTCGTCAGAGAGGAGGATATAAGAGAATTTTTTTCAGAATTTGAGTCTAGAAAGAAGCAGAAAGTTGAAATTCCTTCAATGTGCCGATAAGAATCACACAAACGCTCTATGTATTCCATTTATCTATTAATTAATATCTGAATCTTACATTACATTAATTTTTTTGTATAACATCAGTCTTTTAATTTTTTATTGAATAACACTACGTTCACCAGAATTTCCTCAGAATGGCCCTCACATTGAATGGAGCATAAACGGAATGTCCAAATCTCTTTTTCCATGCCCAAAATACACAGATCCATATCTAGGCGTTTTGATATAGTGATAAAAGAAGTATCCAGGCCAATATAAAGATTCCAATACAGCAATAGTTTCCCCATTGCATGTTTGAGTTACCCAACATCCATCAGGTACATCAGTGTCTAAAGTATCCAAAAAATCTAAGGCATAATTATAGTCTTCTCTCGTCAGTAAATTGGTGTTCCACTTATAATGTGGTCTTCTATTATGTTGAAAAGGCCTCAATTCGATCGAGTCTAAATAGTCTAATCCCTCAAAACTTAAATTTTCAACCACTACTCCATCAGGCCTCTTAAAAAATCCTCCTCTTGGTATTAACGTTGCTTCTTCGTTTATAAAGTGTATGGTAGCTGAAAGACGATCCTCTTCCTTAAGTTTACGCACTTCTGGCTTCTTGAGGGGCTTCCCAAATGCAATTTCATCTTTTTCTAGTAAAAGGTCGATCAGTATCGCAGGATCCCCTTGGAATTTTGTTGTACAAAGAGGAGTCAATTTTTTTCCATTCTCTGTAGGCAGTGGTAGAAGACCCCAATCCACTCCGTTTTTACTGTAATAAAAAATTTTACCCTCTAATGCGTCTTTTACGTAACCATAAGCCACATAATAATCGCGATCGGTTCCAAAAATCCTCCCCCAGAAATATATTTTTCGAAAATGATTTTCGTTTTGTAATAATAGTAACGAATTGTGCAAAATTAAGCTTTCTTCGGTACTTATAACGTTTCCAAATCGACCTAACGTTTCTAAAGTATTCAGAAGGGAATCTAATTCCATTTTTGTAATTATTAGATAAAAAGTCAATTTTGACTTTTCTCGGTTTTATTTATTTGTTTAATAGAATGAGAAGAAATGTCAATAGATTTTTGTTAGATGCAAAAAGTGTCAATGCCGTTTTTATGTTAATTTATTGAATATTTATTAAATTAAAAAATTAATTTAAGCAAAGGTTTCAATTTAATTTAAAATTGCCGCAAAAATTGTCAAAAGCTTGTTATCACCATTCGCCGTCCTCATGTCGAAGCGCTGCAGTCAGTGCAGAAATAATATTAGTGTTGTAGTGAAGGTGTAAATCACAACGTAATAAGAATAAGACATTTTATATTGTTAAATTAGCTTTAGTTGTTTAATTCGTATAATTATACAAATTATGAACTTATTAGTTAGTGGTCATGTAAAGTAATTGGAGAGGTAAGTTAACTATTTATATAATGCGATGTGTTGAAACGGTGTCATTTTTTACCTTGATGTTCTTTTCAAAAACAAAGAACTAATCAAATTGCTTTATTTCTTGATGTCTTTCGTTTATGTTGCTAATTAAATCGCCAAGTTTTCATTGTTAATTGGTAGATTATCAAAAATTTCGCAATTTTTGTCGATGTTAAACACAGGATGTGTGATGCGTATAGCAGTGGTTTTATCGAAAATCATTAGTAATTTCAACATTCAACATATCAGTTCGCTTAAATATTAATTGTCCTGGCAATTAAGTGTTGACATTATTATAATTCCTACCTATTTTAGAAAATTCAGAGGACTGCACAACCGTGCTCGAATGGTGAACCAAAAGGTCACATGCTAAGGTAAGAATGATAGTCAAGAAAGTATAAAAATATTTGCTTCTAATTAGGCGTATATGTCTTATTTTCCGTAAATTGTAAGCACACGGTCATTTAATTAAGCAAATATAATAAGTTCAGTTATAGTGTTAATTTTAATATATGTATAGGTAATGTATGTTGTTGTTCTATCCTGACAGATCATTGTAAAAATTTCATGTTTTTGTCATTAGAAAAAGTTTTCTTGTATTATCGATGGAATACCTTAATTTCTTTATCAAATGTCGATTTCACTACGAAAGTAAGTGCTCTAACACTTTGTGTCAATTTATTGTTAGCCTTGTGGCCCACACGCGATTTAACTGGCCATTGACTTTGTTTTATAGTGTCATCAAATCCCAATAATTGTGATTTATTGTTTTTTGTTCTTCAAAACTTTCCTTTTCTTGCGAAAAGAGTTGCTCGTTCTTTTTCATTTAAAAATAGAATTTTAATATACTTAGGTTTTTGTGCCAAAAAAAGAACCCTTTGTTTTTAAAATTGTGTATCCGCATATAAAAATATAACGTGCCTAATTTTTAGAACTTTTCTTCGTTTCTCAGGTACCTATTTAATTTTTCTTTCGTGGATATGAAAAGCAATTTAATGTTTTTCTAAAATCAGACATCATTCGTTATATTAACTCGCTATTACAATAATTGCGTCTCTACCAGGCACCTACCATGTCGCAGACATTTATATAGGTAATTCATTAAATACTACACCGTAACATATATAAATAATGGATGCACGAAACAGTATTTATTTTAAATCGATTTTATGCTATTCCATTAAAATTTTTCAATACGTCCCAAGAACCCGGTTGATTCTTGTTGTGTATAAAAAAACTGAAGTTCATGTAAAATAAGTACAACAGAAAAAAACGTGGGTACGTAATTTAAAATTTTCATAAAGCTATTTTTTGAGTAATATTATGTCTAAATAGATGTTATGGACTTTTACTACATACTTGTTTATAGCGGTTTTTTATATATACAAAGAACTAAACTGGCAGTTACAAATGCTTCCATTGAAGACCTATGTTCAAAAGTTCATTGCTTTAAAAAATACCTCACTTCTTGGGTTTGTAGACTCTCAGTTTATGTAGTGATCTTTAAAAATAATTTGCTTAACAATTTTATTAATTTAATTGCATTTAATAGATGGCCGACCCAGATCCTGAAACTTTATTAGAATGGTTGAGTAGTGGTGTTGGAGATGAACGGGATATGCAACTTATCGCTCTAGAACAACTATGTATGTTACTATTGATGTCAGACAATGTCGACAGGTGCTTCGAAAGGTATATTTTATATAATAATAACTTTTTACTTTTCTTACGATAATAATTTCTTATTCAGTTGCCCTCCTCGAACTTTCTTACCGGCCCTTTGTCGCATATTTTTGGACGAACAAGCTCCAGAAAATGTCCTAGAAGTCACAGCACGAGCCATAACGTACTATCTCGACGTTTCGGCCGAGTGTACCAGAAGAATCGTCGCAATGGAAGGTGCGATACGTGCCATCTGCAGACGACTAGTCGTGGCCGAATTATCCTCAAGGACAAGCAAAGACCTCGCTGAACAGTGCGTCAAAGTGCTGGAACTGATATGCACAAGAGAAGCTGGTGCCGTTTTCGAAGCAGGGGGACTCAGCTGCATCTTGCCATTCATTAGAGACAATGGTAACAAATTTTGCAGTAGCGAGCTCAGTTTATCAATAATAATTTACTTGTATAGGAAGTCGAGTTCATAAAGACACTTTACACTCTGCAATGGCCGTAGTGTCGCGTTTATGTACCAAAATGGAACCTGCAGACACTCAGTTGCCCACCTGCGTTCAAGCTCTGAGTACTTTGTTACATCACGAAGACCAGCACGTGGCCGATGGAGCGTTACGTTGTTTCGCATCAATAGCCGACAGATTTACGAGAAGGGGAGTCGATCCCGCACCTCTAGCTCAGCATGGACTCGTAGGTGAACTCCTGGCAAGGCTTTCAAGTGCTGCTGGGGGATCGATGGCTGCAACTGGAACAATTGGTGGGGGCTCTAACACTCCCGGAAAATCCGCTTCTATCACCAGCTCAACAGGTGGTTCTACAGCCACTGCAGCAAACCTTCCCTCTGACCAAAAGGCCAACGCTGCCTCTGTCTCGACCATCATTAGCCTATTGTCTACTCTATGTAGAGGATCGCCAAGTATTACACATGTAAATTGATTTTAAATATGTGGTAAAAGACGCTTAATTATATTGTTTTTTTTAATGTTAGGATTTATTACGTTCCGAACTACCCGACGCTATTGAGAAAGCTTTAAAAGGGGATGAAAGATGCGCCCTAGACACCATGCGTCTCGTCGATTTGTTGCTAGTGCTTCTCTTCGAAGGTCGGCGTGCTCTTGGTAAGACAGGGATCGCAGGACCGTCCTCGAACGCGATGCCTCGCATAAGAAGAATGGACTCAGCTGCTGAGAAGTCCCACAGACAACTTATCGACTGCATAAGATCCAAAGACACTGACGCACTTATAGAAGCAATAGAAACTGGTGGAGTGGAGGTAATACGGCTTGAATTACTTCGTTTCATTTTGATATTAATTTGCACATTTTAATTATAAGGTGAATTTTATGGATGATGTGGGCCAAACGTTACTGAATTGGGCCTCTGCATTTGGAACCCAAGAAATGGTAGAATACTTGTGTGAAAAAGGGGCAGACGTTAACAAAGGTCAACGTAGTTCGTCTTTACACTATGCTGCCTGTTTCGGACGTCCGGCCATTGCTAAGGTTTTATTGCGTTACGGTGCCAATCCTGATCTCCGTGACGAAGATGGCAAAACTCCCCTCGACAAAGCTCGTGAACGTATGGACGAAGGTAAACAAAAAAAGTCCTGCCAATAATTAATAGTGAAATATATATGTATATATATTTNTCTGAAATGGGCTCGAGACAAGAAAAATTACGACGAATATGGGAGCCTACCTACACGTATGTATAATTTTTATAGTAACCAATTTCAGTTTAATTAACGTCTAATTTAAAATTTAAAGGATTGTTTATAAAGAGAAAAAAGATGATTTGGGCGGTATGGAATCAGACGGGCGTTCCACTCCCGTAGTTATGGACGAAGGTAAACAAAAAAAGTCCTGCCAATAATTAATAGTGAAATATATATGTATATATATTTCTCCTGCAGGTCACAGAGAAGTAGCTGCTGTACTTCAATCGCCTGGTGAATGGATGATATCGTCTTTGAGCAAAGACAAGCCGAAAAAGTCATCCGAGGTAGACGTAGAAGAAAACGTGGAGCCGAAGGGCGATCCAGAAATGGCCCCAGTGTATTTAGGAAGACTATTGCCCGTTTTTTGCGCCACTTACCAAGCTACCATGCTGGCTTCTGTAAGAAAATCGAGTTTGGGTTTAATAAAGAAAATGATCCATTACATACAACCGGCTCTCTTAGAGGAATTGTGCACATCTACCACTGAATCGGCAACAAATAATTTTGGAAATCAGCTCGTAGAAGTTATAGCGTCCGTTTTGGATAACGAGGTAATTACTGATTTTTCTTTTAGCACTTTTCTGGCACTTGCTATTATCTACAACTTTTTGCGTTTTTACTTCTTACTTTTTGGTGAATAATTTAGATAATTCTAATTAGAAATGTGAGCAAAAAAAAATTTACAAATACAGGTTCGTTTTTAGCGCGCATTACTAAATTTTTCCTTACAATAATTCTCGTGAAACCCTCAGACAAACAAGAAACTAATTTGTTTTTTGTTCTGCCTCCACAATGTACATCGTTTCGATATTCTTTTACTACTGCCTCCTTTCTTTTCATCACTTACGCTATATCTACTGCTGCCCCTCTTAGGTACAAATTCTCCCCTAGTCTTATAAAACGTGGACATTTTTTTTTATTGCTTGGCAAGACGATTTACGAAAAGATCTTTATGTTCTTTAAAAGGGTGGTGTTCGTGTTGTTATTATTGTTAATTGGTCGCTCACTTTTTGCAGCCGACTTACACCTGGTCGAGGCCGCCCAGCACCGTTGCCATGGCGACCCTTGCCGTGTTCTTGCGCCAAAATTTGCATGGCAGGCACATTATACTCTGTCCACCTGTTATGGTTAGTTTTTTGTTACTTATCTTATAAATAATTAAATGCTACTTTTGTTATAATAATAATAATAGATTAAATAATAGCGTAATATCGAACATTCTTCCAATATTTCTGTTCCGTCCCCACACTAAACTAATATCATTCTAATACGTGTGTGACGAGGCTTGTTTTTTTTTTGAGAAACCTGTTGTTGCATCCACGTACGTAAATATATATTTTTTTTGTGTCACGTATGTATTAAAATATGAGAGAGAGCCTGCCTTTTGCAAATGTTGGCGCCACGAACATATTTTAAAATTCTCTGGGCGAAAGTGAGCTTTTTCCTCTTCACAAATGTCGGTTATTTATTTTTTATTTTTTCGCTTGTGTATTTTTTGTAATATCTTTATGAATAAATGGAAAACATCAAAAACATCTTACATTCTTTACAGGAGGATGAAGACAGTCATTTGGTGGTTCTTGCAGTGATTCAAGATCTTATGATGAAGGCGCGTGAGATATTCCTTGACCATTTCGCTCGTTTGGGTGTGTTTTCCAAAGTCAGGCAACTTGCAGGGCCTCCGGAAATCCCAGAGCAAATCGACGGGCCCATACAACAACCAAGAGAACAACAGGCTAATGAAACAGGTATTTTTTAGAAATTTATGAACAGTAGAATGATTAAAAGTGATATAGTATTGTACATATACTTATAATGTTCTTTCTGTAGAAAATGAAGTTGAAAGTACCGAAGACGCTAAGGAAATCCTTCCTGGGAAAGCGTATCACTGGAAGGACTGGTGCGTTTGCAGAGGAAGAGATTGTTTGTACATATGGTCAGATGCAGCAGCATTGGAACTTTCTAATGGCTCAAATGGCTGGTTTAGGTTCATTTTAGATGGAAAATTGGCTACTATGTATTCTAGTGGATCTCCAGAAGGGGGAGCAGACACGTCCAGTAAGTCACTTGTATATTATTTATTTTCCTTTTTTATAAGTACAGTAGACCAGAAAAAAAAAACGAGGCATTAGATTCAGGTAAAATAAAGTCAGGTACATCAATTTAAATTCTTAAGATTAGTTTTTATTTCTATTTGAAATTGTACTTTAAGTGAATTTTATTGTCATTTTGCAAGTTTTTGTGTTTTTCATTTTTACCTTAATTAAAAAACCAAAAGTAAATTAAAACCTCTTTAACAGGATCGTTCGATGTTAATGTTGCATTTTTAATTAATTGTGTCTTTTTGATACAAATATATTATTATTTTATATAATATTAGGAAAGGTTTGTGGTAATAAAAAATGTTATTTATCATTTTCTAACATAAATATTTTCTACCCAATGCTTGTCTTTTTTTTATTGTGTCGTGCACCATTAACTCAATTATCGTTTTTTTTTGTTTGTGTTGATAGGCAAAGGCCGGACTTCTGACTCGCTCACTACCGAAGGTAAGTTGTACATAAAGAACAATGTTCAATTAGTTTTCTTTTTATTTGATTTTTTTTTTAATTATAACTTGATTTATGATATATCCAGCTCAAAAAATAACTCTTTGTCTATGTTTAGAAAATAGAGGCGAGTTTCTAGAAAAGCTACAAAGAGCTAGATCAGCAGTCAAGAACACGACAAATTCTCAACAAATTCTTTCTAAAACCGGACCTGCAAGACTTGTTGTTGGCAATTGGTCATTAACTTCGAAGAAAGAAGGCGAATTACACATTCACAACTCTGATGGACAACAACAGGCCACAATATTACGTGAAGATTTGCCAGGTTTCATATTTGAGTCGAATCGAGGCACTAAGCACTCGTTCACCGCCGAAACAAGCTTAGGTAAATATTTTAAAAAAATTATTTTCATTCGGACATAATTAATATTGAAAATTAGGTCCTGAATTTTCTGCTGGTTGGACAAGTAAGCGTGGCAAGCGGCTACGTTCGAAGACAGAAGCAACGAAACAGAAAGTAAAAAATACTGCGCACGCCATTTACGAACAATACTTCAAAGCGGCTCAGGCACAACCTCGAGGGGTGGTCGCAAAACTCGGCAATATCGTGGCACAAATAGAACGTGCCTGTCAAAAACAATGCACGTACGTACATAACAATCGTGATGCAAGCGCAACAACAGGTGGTGGTAACGCATGGAAAGACATGCTCCGAAACGCCCTAGATGAGCTCACGCAGATACTTCAAGAAGATGGGGTTGTGAGCGCCTACGAGTTGCACAGTTCCGGACTCGTCCAGGCCCTTTTATCCCTTTTGTCGACGAGTTACTGGGACCAAGGGCTCAAGTCGAATAAAACTAGTAAATATCAGAAGCAAAGGATTCATTTGTTCAAACAGTGCTTCAAAGACCATACAAAAGGAAAGCAGAGTTCCATGACAGTGTTAGTATACAAGCTTATATCTGTTTTGGAAAGTATAGAAAAATTACCCATTTACCTATACGATTCACCTGGTTCAGGAGGTTATGGACTTCAAATATTGACTCGTCGATTAAGGTTTAGACTTGAAAAGGCATCTGGGGAAAGTTCGTTGATTGATCGAACCGGACGGGGACTTAAAATGGAACCTCTTAGCACAGTAGGCCAATTAGAACGATATTTACTTAAAATGGTAGCCAAACAATGGTACGACTACGACAGATCCACCTTCCAATTTGTAAAGAAACTACGAGACGCAAAGTATCAAACATTTAAGCATACACATGACTTTGACGAGAACGGAATCATTTATTTTATCGGTACAAACGGCAAAACTTGTTCAGAATGGGTGAACCCTGCCCAGTACGGCCTCGTCAACGTAATGAGTTCAGATGGACGTAATTTACCCTATGGTCGTGTTGAAGACATATTATCGCGAGACTCTTCAGCCCTTAACTGCCACACGAATGATGATAAGAGGGCATGGTTCAGCATTGATCTGGGACTATACGTAATACCAACTTGTTATACCCTACGACATGCCAGAGGCTATGGAAGATCAGCACTAAGGAACTGGCTATTCCAGATGTCTAAAGACGGTCTTTCGTGGACCACCCTGTATGCGCATACAGATGACACATCTCTTAACGATCCTGGTAAGTTATGAAAAGTATTTTATTTAATAATGTTTGCAATAATGCATTCTATAGGATCGACTGCAACATGGCCGATTGAAGTACCTGCTGACGAATATCAGGGTTGGCGTCACGTACGTATCCAACAAGCCGGCAAAAACGCTTCGGGACAGACACATTATCTCAGTCTGTCAGGTTTTGAAATCTATGGTAAAGTGACAAGTATATGTGAAGACCTCGGTAAAGCTGCAAAGGAATCAGAGGCGCACATAAAAAAACAGCGACGCCTGTTACGAATGCAAATGCTTAAGCATATGACAGTTGGTGCTAGGGTAGTGAGAGGTATAGACTGGAAATGGCGCGATCAAGACGGGAACCCCTCCGGAGAAGGTACCATCACTGGAGAGTTACACAGCGGATGGATTGATGTCACCTGGGATCACGGAGGATCGAATTCGTATAGGATGGGAGCTGAAGGTAAAAAAATATATACATCGATAAGACTCCATTTTTATTATTAATATTAATCTTTTCGATTTAGGGAAATACGATTTGAAATTGGCCCCAGGTTATGACGTGGAATCGACTCCTAAAGTGGTCCATCACCATGGTACTGGCATGAATGTTTCAAAGTCTTTAAAAGAAAAACAAAGCGTGTTAACTAGTAGAAAAAGCAGTTCAACTCCAAGTCTGCCTGAAGCTACTGACGCAAAAACAGCCGCTTCAGTGGCTTCCACGGAACAGGCTGCGTCTGCAGATAATTTAGCTGCTAAGCAAGCTGCAGAAACTATTGCCGAAAGTGTCTTATCAGTAGCTAGAGCAGAAGCTATCGTATCAGTCACTACAGAATCACAAGCGGCTGCCAACAATGATTCAGAACTGTCCGTAATAGTGCATCCCTTACGTGATCCTCATCACGACCTTTCCGCCATCAATAATTCCATTAGTAGCGATTTAGCGACTATCGTTGAAAGCTTAGCACTTACAACAACATCAAGTGACTCAAAGAAACAACAACGTTCCAATAAGCAAAGTCTTGTAGAAGTCGTTGAAGCTTTAGATAAAATACGAGAAGGTGGAGGAGCGTCGACTACCACCAGTACAACCACAGACCTTCTAATAAGCAACGCAAACGATATGGTACAGTCGACTAACCAACAAAACAAACAGGCCTCAGCTGCCACCGCCGGAGTACGTATATCTGTCTCAAACAATCACCACAGACATCGAGATTCGTCTGATGTAGAAAAGTCAAAACGTCACTCTCTTAACAAAGACCAGCAGCAACAACCACCACAGGGAGGCAACAAAAATAAGGACGAACAACAAGATTCTACATCCACAGACAGTAATAATGCCAGAAACTCTAATGTAAACCCAATGAGTGTAAGCGTACCAAATTTAGCATCAACTGAAACAGGAAGTCAGATAGAGACTACTTCAACCGCTGGTCTGTTAGAAACTTTCGCTGCTTTGGCAAGAAGAAGAACTATAGGGTCGGTTGCTGGCACAAACTCTTCCTCATCAAATTCTAACAACGTCAGCAACAACATAATCAATTCTAATACCCAAAATAATCATCATAATACTGGTTCTTTTTTCCCACGTGGTCCTAATTCCGTGTCAAGTCTAGTACGACTAGCTTTATCCAGTAACTTCCCTGGTGGCCTCCTAAGCACAGCACAAAGTTATCCAAGCCTTTCTTCGAGCAACAACGTTAATAACGCGTCGTCTGGTGGTGTACCGGTAACTACAGCTACTGCACAAGGCCTGGGACAAGCGTTGACGATGAGTCTCACATCTACCAGCAGCGATAGCGAGCAGGTATCCCTAGAAGATTTTCTAGATTCCTGTCGACCTCCAACGTTATTAGCTGAACTGGACGATTACGAAGACATGGGCGAAGACGAAGAAAATGATGAGGATGAGAACGAAGATGACGCCGATTACGAAGAAGTAATGGTCTCACGAAATCTTCTTTCGTTTATGGAAGAGGAAGGATTTGAAGCAAAACCGGGTAAACGAAGGTCCTGGGATGACGAATTCGTACTGAAAAGGCAATTCTCCGCACTTATACCGGCGTTTGATCCTCGACCTGGTAGGACAAATGTCAATCAAACTACAGATTTAGAAGTGCCACCCCCAGGAGAGGAAGATTCCAATACAAATTCTGAACATGAACTTCTACCCCAGCCAAGATTGCATTTGGTTCTAAAAGGCCCCAATCTGCCCAGCGTACCCGATGTGGAAATAGAACTAAATAACCCCAACTGGACTATCTTTAAGGCAGTTCAGGAATTAGTGCAAATATCTGAAATGGGCTCGAGACAAGAAAAATTACGACGAATATGGGAGCCTACCTACACGTATGTATAATTTTTATAGTAACCAATTTCAGTTTAATTAACGTCTAATTTAAAATTTAAAGGATTGTTTATAAAGAGAAAAAAGATGATTTGGGCGGTATGGAATCAGACGGGCGTTCCACTCCCATAGTCACCGTATTTTCCCGCAGCGGATCTAGTTCTGTAGCGGGAACTACCCTCTCACCTAGTACCCCAGTCCCTGGAACACCTTCAGTTTCCAACTGTACTGTAGAAGACGTTCTTCAACTTCTTCGTCATTTATTTGTGATAACAACGTCCCGCGAGCAAGATTACGATCAAGAACTTGATACTGATCTTACACCTGAACATTTCGCCAGTAAGAAAATCAATAACAAACTTCTGCAACAAATTCAAGACCCGCTGGTATTATCAAGTGCCAGTTTACCAGCCTGGTGCGAAGAACTGAACCAGTCTTGCCCTTTCTTATTCCCGTTTGAGTCTCGACAGTTATATTTCAATTGCACGGCATTCGGTGCATCCAGGAGTATCGTATGGTTACAGACACAAAGAGATGTAACGATAGAACGACAGCGTATGCCAGGGCTGTCACCCAGAAGGGATGATCCTCACGAATTCCGGGTTGGGCGTTTAAAACATGAACGTGTCAAAGTTCCGCGTGGAGAGAAGCTGCTGGACTGGGCAATGCAAGTAATGAAGATCCATTGTGATCGAAAATCTATCTTAGAAGTAGAATTTTGTGGGGAAGAGGGCACTGGACTTGGGCCTACTCTTGAATTTTTTGCCTTGGTGGCTGCCGAATTACAACGACGTGATTTAGCAATGTGGATATGTGATGACGACGCCCTTAGCATGCAGCAACCTATTGATCTTGGAGAGGGCGTGAAACCACCGGGTTATTACGTCAGACGCCCTTCGGGATTGTTCCCTGCACCTTTACCCCAAGACTCCGAAATTTGCGACAAGGCAACCCGCTACTTCTGGTTCCTGGGCGTTTTTCTGGCCAAAGTACTACAAGACAACCGTTTGGTAGACTTACCACTTTCTAAGAGTTTCCTGAAGCTCATGTGTCACGGCGAAATACAGAAGAATGTCAATGAACGTATAGGTTTTGCTGGACTAAATAATAACAAAAATATCGACATAGACATAATGACATCGAGTTTGATATCAGAAGAGAGCGAAAAAGAATTAGAGCTTGATCCTCCCAAAATTAACGCCTACTCTGACGATAAACTCCAACAACAGCCCTGGTATTATGGCATCTTGGGGTCCGAAGACATGCACAATATAGATCCAATTCGCGCCAACTTCCTTAAAGAAATCCAAGACCTTGTAAAGCGAAAGCAAAAGATATTGCAAGATTCGGCATTAAGCGTAGAAGCAAAAGCGCACCAAATACAGAATCTCAGCATAAATCATTCGTCAGGGCCCGTTCTTTTAGAAGATCTCGCTTTAACGTTTACATATGCACCAAGTTCGACCGTCTTTGGTATTCCAGCCGTAGATTTGACGCACAACGGTGCCGACATTGAAGTAAACCTGGAAAATGTCGAAGAGTATTCAGAACTAACCATGTCTTTCTGCTTGGACAAAGGAATCAGTAGGCAACTGGAGGCCTTTTACAAAGGCTTCTCCGTCGTGTTTCCAATGGAAAAGTTGGCCGCTTTCAGTCCTGACGAAATGATGGTCATGCTCTGTGGAGACCAGAATCCCCAATGGACTAGGGAGGACCTACTCAACTACACTGAACCTAAACTAGGATACACCAGAGATAGGTGAGTGAAATATTTTTGTTTTAGAGGTTGTAACGGCATTAGATGTCATTCTGGTATGATACGATAAAAGGTGAAATGCAATTACTAATTTTGGGAAATAACGTTTTAAGGTTGTGTTTTTAAATAAGCTTTTTAATTGTGGCAGGTAAAAAACTGTTTTGTATGGCAACGTAAATGTAGTGATACTGTTGTTATAATGGTTGAGGTTTAATGGTCTGTTCCCTTTTTCGTTTTAAATCCTCTTAGGTTTAGTTCTATTCACAACTTTTTATTGTTCTTTGTTTGAAGTGTCCTGTTTCCACTACTTTCTTGTATCGTGTTTTTTAGTTCTTTAGAGCATAGAATGCTTTCCGCATTTTAACCCCTACACCAATCATGTTGGCATTATGTTTGCACACTTCATCTGCATTTTTATTAATCTAGAAATGCTTGGTTGCTATAGCTATCGTTCAACTAAGCTAATGTTACATTTTTATTGTGTTTTTTAAACAGCCCTGGTTTCTTGCGTTTCGTCAACGTGTTGGTTAATATGTCTCCTGAAGAACGGAAGGCCTTTTTGCAGTTCACAACTGGTTGTAGCTCGTTACCTCCAGGCGGTCTAGCTAATTTATATCCTAGGTTGACCGTGGTTCGAAAAGTTGATGCAGGCGAAGGCTCCTATCCTTCGGTTAACACCTGCGTGCATTATCTAAAACTACCCAACTATCCCACTGAGGAGATCCTAAGGGAGAGACTACTAGCAGCGACTAAAGAAAAAGGGTTCCACTTAAATTAATTTTCCCTTGTATATTTTCCTTTTCCCTTTAAATATGCTTATTGTTTTTTTTGCAAATGATTTTTGTTATCGTCTCTTTGGACATGGGCGAAAGGGAAAAACAGATACATAGCAAAAAAAGACGTTTCTATGGTGACTTAGAAAAATTTTCGATAGGAGAGAGAGAAAAACTATCTAGGGGACGCTAGCAGATGCATAAATCAATTATAAAAATATTCAATCCAATAAAAAGCATTTACTTGGATCAAATACGATATGTTGGTTGTTATAGGCGTACATATGTATACATAACATAGGAATGATCATTTTTCCTTCTCTAGTGATATATAAATATACATATAAAATATATACATGTACAAGTATTCGATCTCTCAAATGGACTATTAAACTGGTAATAATAAATTAATGAATTTACTAAACGAACGACAAATGTATACTGTATTGGGTTTTCCTTTTCCTTTTTTACTATATTTAGTGATTATAATGCGGTAGCGCCGGTTAGTTTTGACAAGTTCCAATGCGGCTCCCTAATTTCAAAAATAAAATCTTTTCGTGGGACTTAAACAAAAACACGATCTACATATTTTCTAGTCGATATATAGCTTATAAACTCGGTGCGGGGGCCTAAGAGCCTCTGTCTTTTTATTTAGGAAAAACTATTTTTAATGTAAATGATCAGAAACGCTTCACCAAAAAACAGTAAAAACGGTCGGTCAAGGCGATAAATAATATATTAATCTGTATAATATACATAAATAATATAATAATTACTTTGCGGATGTTAAAAGACAGTTATTTTAACAATTCCAATGATTTTTCAGCATATTATGGTATTTTTAAACGAATGAGCTTTAGTATGATGGTATGTATTAAATAGCCAATTCGTTTACCATTTTGTTTGGTTTCTTGAGCATTTTTTTGTAGAGAGAGTAAAAAAATGTATTTAATTAAATGTTAACAATTATAATCCGTAGATAGAAGAGAAACTATTTTATTCGTATAAAGTGGTGTTTATTCCCTAATACTTCACAATCCTTATCTTTAATCCTTTTAAATTTACTTTTAATTGGAAGTACATGACCAAGTTTGAAAGGTTATCGTTGTAAAGTATTCTTTTCCTCTTTGCAGAAATTTAACACGAAAAGAAAATCAGATTTCTTATTATAAATACTTTATTTTTGTGGTAATAATAATAATAATCAATCTCAATAATTAAGCAACTACCTAGGTAATATAAAAGGTTGCAGCAGCAGTCAACTTATAAACGTACAACTAGAAATATAACAAATAATTTTTCATTGTACATTATTATATTTTATTTTATAAACAGGCTAGCTAAACATTTTTCAACCAACCAATTTCTACCAAACCTTAAAATTTATAGTCGCATAAACGATATGTAGAAAGGAAACATACAACGCACATGTTTTATTGCAAAACTGTATCCCTTGAACTAAAATATATAGCAACATTAACATTCTCTTTCAAAGCTATACATTTTTAAAAGGGGCATTACTTTATGTTAATAAGATGAATGTATTGGAAACCAAGCCGTACGTACATGTACATTCCGAAAAAAATGCATAATTTTTTTGGATAACAGCAAAGTATGTTCTTAACTATTATATACATACACGATTATTTATATTTTATATAAATTTTTATTTTCCTTTTCGTAATTTCAAATATAAAAAAGAAATATGCCAAAAGATATTTTTCAACGCTTTAATAAATAAAATGATATAAATACATACATATCTTATTTTTAAAACGTGCGCCTGTAACGAAATAATAATCAAATTTTTTTATTATTTCTGACACAAATTTCGCCTGCGGCAATCCAAGAATTATATATTTTGTAAAGTACAATGAAGTAAACAACAAAATCAATAATTGTTTACTTCAGTTACTGTATAAATTATATTTGTATCAAGACATGGGTGAAGGACAAATACGAATGATAGCAATTTTATAGCCACAAGACGACAGTCGAGCACAACGAACGAACAAAGGAAAGATTACTTTAAATTTAATAAAATCTTCGAATAATTTATTAGTAATAAAAAACTTCTTAATACAGTGGTAGCCATTCAATCAATAGTAGCCTCCTGCCTTTGTTGCATTTGGAAAAAAAAAGTGCAACATTTCACGCGCATTCTCTCGATAATATTCGTCAAAATTTTGAATTATATGTGTGTGTGATACGTACATACATGCATTATATTTATATGCGAAATGAATTTATAAAATTACAGCGACTAATTTACTGATCCTTCTTCTCTTCCTTCTTGCCAATTGGAATTGCAGCCTTCACTCTGAAAATAAAATAAATTGATAAAGATTGTTATCTTCAAACATGAAAACGAAAATGAGTAGATTTACTGACTTGGATGTAAATTCGGCCAATTTCGACTTGACAAGCTGGAGATTGTTGTCGATTTGGGTTTTGTTCATTTCATAAACTTTCGGAAGCGTGAAAAGTGCGACCCAAGCTACAAAACATTATATTTTTTAGGTGGACAAAGTAAAAGAATAAATTCAACTTACAAATAATGACCAGGGTCATGCCATTAAACCATGCTCCTAGATAAGTCATACACCATAAAAAGACGGCAAACTTTATGGAATCGACCAGATCTTCAACAAGAAACAGCCTACGCAACTCGTGCAAGACCCCATTCAAATTCGCCACGATTACCTCGGAGACTTCCTTCGTTTTGTCTTGTGGAAGTCCAACTTCAGCCTCCAATATTTCTCTGTTACGAAGATTGAGATAATAACAATCAAAACATAAGGAGAGGGTATAAAGAAGGGGCAAAGTTTCTTACTTGAATGGATGTCCATCGCCAGTTTTTTGAACGGCCTGTACAATGTTTTTGTATATTCGGAATGAAATCGTCCCGGTTAATATCAATAATGATAGATAAGCAACAACGCTGATAAGAGAGAAGTAGGTGAGGGCTAATAAAACGATTAAGACGCCTGCAAAAACGGGACCAGACTTCTTAGGGTCTCTCCAATAAATCAGACTCTCCACTGAAAATATAAAAATATACGTAAGTTAACAACACACACTTTCTTAAAATTACAATTTGCCTTTTTCATTCAAAAAAATCATTTTTTTGGCAGTCCACGCAAACATACAGTAATAATTATTCCAATATTGTTCATTTTTATTTCTAACGACTTAAAGTTAATTACACTTTTATTTATTTTAGTACAAATTAAGTAACAGAAATAACACGTGTCGTTGCATGCGACAATATATTCCCATATGTTCTGTCTTACCCGGTCCTCGTTCGGGCAAAGGGTCACCGTTTCTTCCGCTATTATTTCTATTATACTGTCTGCGAACCATATTTCGAATAATTAGAAAATTCGTAAAAAAAAAACACTACGTTTATCAACGTAAAGTTACCGCGAGACCACGAGCAAGCGTAAGAAATAAAAAGATCTTCGGGTCACCGATCACACGACAGCTATCTAGTTTTTTACTTCTTGTTTCTACCTATAACATCTGCTGAAGTTGAGGACGACAACGTGTTGGTATATAGTATGTGTAAAGAACTGTTATATGTTGAATATCGCTTACGCGGCAACCTAGTGCGGTGAGAGCCACGAGGGAACCCATAGAATTGACTTAAATAATCGTACTTAACGCGTACCTTCTCCAACTTAAAAGATATGCACGCTATTTTATCTCTCTCTACCTATACTTACTCATGTGAAAAGCCAGCAAAATATCAGTCTAATATGCGAAACAGAAAACTAATAACTGCGTATGTAATAAAAGTACATACATATTATCTATAGGGCAATTATAATTAGTCGTTTTCGTTTTAGGTAGCGCAACATGTTCGTTTTTTTGCGGGCAAACGATTTAAGATCACCCACCTGTATTAAATTAATTTCTGAGTTCAACCCAATTGAATTATTAAATGTAATTTAGGATAGTCTCCTCTTAGGTCATACTACATTAAGTAGTTGACAATTTTAGGATTTTATTATCATACGTCATTATTATCATTTTCGAACTTTATCTACGGCGCCTGTCGTGTAAAAAAAGGAAAAGCACAAAACTGATAACAGTAATAAAAATACAATTTAATATGATAAATACATACATATCCAAATATTTAATTTTAACAACGAAGACTATTTGCGCGTTAGGATTTGTTTTGTTGCGTTGATTACCAATTAGAATATAGTTAATTTGCAATGCAAATTGTAATGACTTTTTATTAGACGTTCCCATAATACCGAACGTGATTGAATCATCATCAAATGTATATTCATCTCTATTAAGACCAAGCCGACCTAAAAGCTAAATATAGAGCTACCACATACTGCACACACGTGAACGAAATCCAACTTACAAACGCAACTTTATTTCTGCCCGGTATGCGAAAAGTTAAAACGATTATTGCATATTAAGTTTTTGTTGCAGATCCATTCCCAAAAATCCTCACAGCAACAAATACACAAATCATAAAAAAAAATCTGAAGCCAGACGTACTTTTTGAGGGCGCTCTTGGTCCTGTCTTTTTCCAGAATTGTAAATGGCACACACATACAACAGACCACCACTTCGTTCGCACTAAATTCGCGGATTTTTTCCCGACAACTCAAGTGAACATTGAAGTTATTTTTTTCGACAATCGACCACACCGTCGTCCGAACTAAGCTTAGCTATGTATTTGCAGTAGTCGAAACTGAGCTCCTACCAAATTAATACTGATGCATATATACATCTATACAAACACTCCTAATACTGGCACACACATACACACACACGCACGCCCCTCAATACCTTTATAGCAACACACAACAATGGATGAGTTTTTGCAGTTCAACAAGAAAAATCAAACAAACATCAATCTGGAATTCCTGTAGAACTATTATTATGAGTACTATTGGACAGGATTTCAGGAAGATCTACAAGTGCACTTACTCCTGGTATGTAGACACTCGAATACTCCCATGGTATAGGGTACAGCGTTTCGTTCTTTTTTAAATTAACAAAAAAAAAACAGAAATCTTCTTAATTCAGGCGCACCCACCAAAAATATAGCGATATAGGATGTGTTCTTAATAAATTATATTATTGTCTATTGTCAGATACAAGTGCAGGTCGTTATTATACTGACCGAGGTCGCGTTGGCACAGGGCCGAAGAACCGCTAATTTTGCAACAAATTAAACCCTTTACGGAACCAAATTGGCGCACATAACTATTTCGCATTCGGAAAGAGCGCGTATTGAAGCAAAAATTTTTGTTACTCGCGAAACGCAACACTAATAATACGTTCGTTAATATGACACCCCTATGCGCTTTTCCAACCCCGAAAACGATTGCGGTGTTACGCAACACGCAAGCGCACCTACACTAAATCAATACAAAATTTAATTTTCTTTTCACTTATAACATTCACTTATTGAATGACATCTTATTAAATTGAATAAGTTAAAAATACACAGTAACAATAACATTCATTAAATCATTACTTTCACGATTAGTCATTTTTCTAGAAAACTTACTGTATGATCGCAGATAATAATTATATACATAGGTATCAGGAAAGACCTTTGTCCGTAATGAAACTGTTGCATAATCTTTTGCAAACAACCCAACAATCGAATTATTGAAAACAGTATTTTATCTTTTTTCTTATTAAAAACCTTTGAACAATTCAGGAAAAAAACAGTATTAAGCGGGTCTTTAAGGTAACTATTTACAATTTTTACGGGTTTTAAAACTTACCTCTAGGATTAAGTTGATTTGGACGAAACCATGCATCTGCAAGCCAATCAGTAATTAGAGTATTAGTATGTTAATATAAGAAAAGAAGGAATAATTATATGTACAAGCGGTATCAAAGGAAATATTTACTATTTGTTAGGAAGTAACGATATGTACATATTTTATGAGTAGTACTGTACATAACAACTAAAAACTTTTTGAACAAGCGTACTTTGGACTCGATCAAAATGGCCACAAATTTTACAGCTCTTGTGGATGATGTTTCTAAAATTCCTTTAATAATAATAAAGCTTTTTATAACTTGAATAACGTTAGATATAAAAAATTTAGTACCGGTAATTCGACTTTACTCAAAATCATAAATACGCTTATCTACCTATTTATGAGCGACAATGTTTAGCACAATTTATATTATATTTACGTACATGGATTTAACAAAGAACATGGTACAGACAACCTGCCCTCAGCATCTCCCAATGTACACTTCCCGAAAGAGTCTCTTTTCCCTATTTCTTGAGACACCCCATTTATCACCTCGCTCACCACTTCTTTTGCGACACTTTTGATCTGCTCTTCCATAGTTGCGTTGTAAAATCGTACTTAATTTGAATTTTCGTTACATTTAAGACCTCGCGAGTTTTCTAACGGTTTTTTTTTTATATAACGTTGTCACGCAATAATCTACCGTGTAATAACAAATTGAAGGAAAAGGTACAAGTACGTAGTATGTCTGTACAATAGCGAGTTAATGAGTACAACACGGCCATGAGAGCACATGCGCAAACTTGACTAGCGACGATATGATAACGACATAGTAACAAATAATCAAATATGTATAATATAATAATATTAAACTAAGATAAGAACTTATAAAAGCAAACAGACCAAACAATTATCACGTGCTAGATAATGTAGACAACAATTTTAACACAGCTGGAGAGAGCGTGACTAATGTTAATGAATAATATGTATGTACAGCTCAGTATGGAAATAATGTATTAATATAAGTAGCAAAACTAATCTTAAGTATTATAATGTTAAATGTTTAGTAATTGTTTTGTAGATGTACTGATAATATTTAAGAAAAAGGGCCTCACCTAGTCCTAAGTTGCAGAACAAAGCTTCTGCTTCCAATTTGGTTTTGTTGTCAAGCTGTTTTTCAAGTCGTTGCTTTTCTGAAACTGGTTTCGTTTCTTTGGTTTTTTCTTCTTGTTTTTCGTTGGTTTTTTTGGTCAGTTCACTTTTTTTCTGGTCGATAACTTTCACATCTTCCACCGATTTTTTCAGTTCCCTAATGCTTTTTTCTACTTCAGTTTCAATCAGTTTAGGTTTTTCTTCAATAATTATTTTGCTCTTTTCCTTTTCTTGGGTAACTGTCTTGCTCTTTTCATTTTCTTCAAAACTTGCAGGGGCAGACGGTTTTAATGGCTCATCTAAATGTGGCGCAACTTTAGAAGGACTAAAAGAACCTGATAAATCTTTGTGCAATTCACTTTCACCCTCTTTATCCTTAATCTTATGACTAATGATCGGATCTGTCAGAACTGACTTTACTCCAAAATCGTCTAGTTTGTCGCCTGTTACTGAGATTCCTCTTGTACTGTATGCAAAATCCTGGGGCATATTTTCACGTTCGAAATCCATGAAATTTTGCGTGGACGCTTTTATCTCTTCAAAGAGACCCGGGTTTTTATCACCTTCGATAGTATTGTGATGATCGGTCTTTTGGAAACCGGAATCGGTCTTAAATTCGCTCAAAAAAGTATCAAGTTTATGTTCGACGCGTTTATCTGGAACGGTATCGCCCATTTCAAGTAAATTCAACTCAGCAACTGGTACGTCAGAGGGTGCAGTTCTTTTTAGAGGGTCGAATATGTCTTCGACGACCTTGTCCGCTTCTTTATTGATCTCCGCCGCAAAGTCACGTGCCGCTGAAGTAAAATCTCCCAAAATATCATTGACATCCGACTTATCAGCCTCTTCGCGAGAAGAACTGTCACTGACCAAATGCTCGAAGTCGTCAGGCGAATCTAATAAGTCATTCTTCGCCTTTTCTGCTTTATGCTGATGGGAGTGGTTGTTATCATGTGAATCGGCTTTGATCGGCTGTGTAAAAAAACTATCGTTATCCATTTTATTCGATTATGAAATATTAAGTCAGTAAAAATCACAAAAATTTACGCACTATAGGGATAGAAACACTTTAAAACTGTAAAAAACCGGCCGCCTATATTATACGAAGTGCTGATGACATCAGCAGTGATTCATCACACGCTAAAACAGCAGTAACAACCCGATACCCGACTCCGGACCAACCTTGCAGCTTGTTTTCCTTGTTTTCTTTCTCGCTGCATTCGAGATAGTCCACATGACAAGCACCAATGAGTAAGTGGGATTGAGTCGAGAGTGGGAGAAAAATTAAAAAGTTGGTTTATAATTATTGGTTCACCCATTACAAACCCTTAATTCACCTTACAGGGTTATCAATTGTAAATTATTTTGTTTCCCAAACTTTTCCAAAACACCACGTGCTTTACAATCATGACCTTTATAATGGATAAAGATCATGGCTTTTATTATCAAAAAAAAAAATACTGTCTGATTAATTCCGAAAGTAACATAACTATCCAATCTGTTACTTTTTTCGCAGTGAAGGAAAAAGAAAAGACATAGCATGAACTAAAAAATTAATGTTTTTGTAAGGAAAACTGTTAGTAATTAGAAAAGCAAATGCTTTTGAAAGATATCTATAATGCGCACCAAATGTGTAAGTTATTTTGAAAGTGCATTTAAAATTTGAAAATATGGTTCATGTAGTGACATCTGTGTCATAATGGAACAACTATTTGAATTTCGCGGGTTTTAATATTATACATTTGTTATTACCACTTAAAAACAATCTACGTGACAAATACAACATTAAAATGATAAATATTTTCAATAGACCTTTCTTTTGCGTAAAAATAAATGAATTCGAAAATAGCCCGTCTCCCACATACTAGCATTTCTTGTAATATACTTGGGGCGTGATAAATATAAACACGCAGCATATTTCGCACCTTCTCTTTGCCAAGAGTGACGTAATTATCGTAACATTACGACTAAAAACAAAATTTTTGAGGAACACGAACCACATTGGACGCTGCACAAAAAATGTGGTTCACATATAATACACTTACAAATCAAAAATAAACTTAATAACTACCTGTGCTACACCTGATCTTCCGTCTATCGTCTGTTACCTGAATAATTTTAGCACTAAAGTTGTTTGGAGAAAGAATTGTGTACCTGAATGACTAGTGTGAAACAATTTTACCATTTATATATTAAATTTGAATCCTAGTAAGTACACACATTAACACATTTTTAGTTATTTGAGTAATTAATTGTCTACTCAAATATCTTACATTTATTAGGGCTTATTACCATCCAAGCAAAACTGGCAGTAAAAAAAAAACTTTTTGTTGCTTTGGTTGCACATTGCACGCAATGTACCGGACATGTATATGTACACATACATTTAAACTTTTTAAAAATAGAAAATATATTTACTTTTTTCCAATGCATAAATTAATAAACAATCAGAAAATGTTTCTGTCAGTGTGCAGTGATATAATCTTCAGTTTTTACTAAATATTCATATATGTTTATTTATCTTATATAACTGTTGAATAGGTACTTATTTGATTGTTTATTTTTGAATACTAATCCAAACATATTTTTATTTTTTCAGGCAATATGAAAACCCCATCAGACGAAAACGCACAATTGTATGCTCAAGAATTCAACCAAATGTAAGAAAAATATTGTGCAAAGATTACCTACCAACGTTTGTTTAATTAATTTTTAGGACAACATTGAAAAATAACGAAATCAAACTTCCCCTTGAAAGTACAGAACCCATCAACAAACCAGATGACACGTATATACCTTTTAATAACAGAGACGTATCACATCCTAATTCGTAAGTACACAAAATGTTTACAAAGAATAATATGTAAAATAAAAGCTTTTTTCATTAATTGTAGGTCTATTGGTGCGGTGATACATCTCGTTAAAAGTTCACTCGGAACTGGTATTCTAGCAATGCCTTATGCTTTTAAAAATGGTGGTTTAATTTTTGGTACCATTGGTACGTTAGTTGTTGGATTTTTGGTGACTCATTGCGTCAATATTTTGGTACGTCTATTATTCATCATTGAACCGATACTCTTAAAGCATGTTCTTTTAACACAGGTTAAGTCAAGTCACGAAATTTGCAGACGATCTAGAACACCTTCGTTGGGTTTTTCAGAGACAGCAAAGACAGCTTTCGAGTACGGTCCTCAATCCATCAAACAGTGGGCGCCATTTGCAAGGTAAGTGCCCTACTTAAGTTTTCTTAATAATTACCCATAATTCCGAATGATAAAATGTACAATGAAGTTGATTTTGGGAAATTATTTCGGTTGTTTATATAATTTTATATTTTGCATTTATTTGGCTCGATAATTTATTGGAACTGTTTGATATATATTTTTCAGTGTTTTTGTAGATGTCTGCGTAGTGACAACTTATTACTTTGGTCTTTCTGTCTATGTTGTTTTCATTGCAGACTCAATTCAACAGGTACTTTTGATGCCTTTTGAAAATGCTACACTCTTACGTATTATATTTTAAGCTTATAAAATTCGTGCGCTTCTTTAATTCGATATTACGTTATATATTATATGCTTAAGGCATATTAACTACTTGCGCTCATTTCTAATTAATAACAAGTGTGTTGCTGGCGTTGCTGTTACTGTGATGATTGTGATACAGTACTTTTTTTAACCCAATAATGCTTCATACAGCAGGTATGTATTACTAAATTAATTTTTGTACAATTAACCGGCTATATGTATATAATATATACTTTAAAATTTCTAACTATTATCAATTTTCAGTTAATTCATCATTACCTGAAAACAAATTGGCCGTTGACCTATTATATGCTACTGTTATTAATCCCTTTGGTTCTGATATGTCAAGTCCGCGAATTGAAGTACTTGGTACCGTTTTCATTCTCTGCCAATGTATGCCTTGTTGTTACATTTACGATAACGCTTTACTACGTTTTCGTTGATTTGCCTGAAGCGGGCGATCTTCAGATGATGGGGTCGTTTTCGCAGCTCCCCCTCTTCTTTAGCACCGTCATATTCGCGATTGAAGGCATAGGAGTCGTCATGCCTGTTGAGAATAACATGAAACATCCCCATCATTTTCTTGGATGTCCTGGAGTCCTAAACATAGCAATGTTCATTATTACGTCAATTTTTACACTCATAGGATTTTGCGGTTATCTGAAGTACGAAAAAGATACGCAGCCAGCCATCACAATAAATCTACCGGTTAATGAAATGTAAGAACATCGTTTCTGAATAAAGTCTTGTAACGTCTTTGGTGACTACTAACGTAGCATTAAAAAGAAGAAAAGTCTAAAGACGTTGCAATACTCGGATTTTCATTATAGTTACCATTTAAAATCTTTTTTTTTCTAGATTGGCTCAGGTTGCAAAAATATGTGTAGTTTTAGCGGTATTTTTTACGTACGCATTACTCTTCTACGTCCCCTACGACATTGCTTGGAGGAAATGGATATCCCCGAATATACCTCCCAGGTATTCGAACTTAGGTCAAGTATGTGCCAGAACGGTGTTGGTCAGCGGAAGTGTTGCCATAGCAATAATGGTTCCTGGTCTTGATTTAATTATCACATTGGTGGGAGCATTGTGTTTCTCGACACTTGGTATATTAATTCCCGTCGCAGTTGACACAATTGTAATGTGGGACAGTCCTGGTGTCTTTAATTGGAGATTGATAAAAAATGGATTCCTTTTCGCCTTCTACTTGTTCGCCTTGAGTACCGGAACTTATACAGGTATTATGGCGTTTTTTAATTAAGAAGAAGATCAGTTAATTAATTAAAAAAATGTACAGAAATAAATACGGTAATATTTTTTATATTAACGAGACGTTGAAATACAGTTACGGTTGTAATAACTTGAGTTTTGATTTAAGGAGCGCGTAAGAGAGGCAAAAAATATCGAAATTGAAAATGCAACTGCAATTTCATTATTTTATTCGATATTTTCTTTGCTTTGAAAACATCATTATTTTAAGTAGGTATACATCATAAATCTTGAGTCTTGGTGTAAATTATAATAACATTAATAGAATATTATTTATTAAAAGGTGGTGCGCACGCGTGTGTATGAGCAAAAACAAACTTTTTAACCGTTTTTTTTCTAATATTTATGGTCGGCCCCTCAAAAACATAGAACAGTTCGTTAATAACTAATCCTCTACTTTTGTCCAATTAGACAAGACAGTATAAAAATAAGAAAAAATAAAGCACATACATCTTATGTACATCATACACTTGCCATTGTATAAAAAAATAAAACCGCGCCCCGAAAGCGCCTTCAATAATATAATATTAATAATAATACAAAAAAATATATATTTTAAATACAGTGCGATCACCTTTTCTCCCATAGCATGTACATTCCTGTTTGTACCATTTGAAT
>NW_020438924.1:85234-100326 GCF_000699045.2 Agrilus planipennis
TCGTTTATATTTATATATTTATGTATAACATTTATTAATAATATTACCTATTTTTTATGTCTTTTGTATAACGCAATTATTGCAAACAGGCTTGCAGTTTTTCTATCCATTCCTGTGCCGCTAACGCGTTATCGGCGCAGAAATTATAAGTTCTGCGGCTTGTACGGAGCTACCAAAAAAAAAATTAAATTTATTAAACTTTTTGAAAACATTTAAATCAAAATTTAAAAAAAAAAATCTTTTGAATTTTCCACAACTTCTTTAATTCAACGTGATCGTTTGAAAGTTCTTTATCTAATTCTGTTTTTTTTTATATTTTACCTCTATTTTTATATTGTAGTTATTTGTGATACAAAGGGTAGATACGACTGTAAGAGGGTTATTATATTTCAAACTACCACCAAATAATCAGATTGATCTCAGTAACAGAACCCTTCCCCAACCCCACCACGATCAAAATGATCCTTAAGTGTAGATAGTAACGATAACGTAAGTTGTCAGTATACAATTTTCTTAGTCCTGAAGATGCCCTCATAGGGTAAAATACGCGTATACAGAAAATTTTAAGATTAATTTACGGGACTCTGAGATAAGTAAAATAGAGAATAATTATCTTACAGTTTCAACATGTAAAAAGAGAACAATAAAAAAAACTTACATCAAAAAATGACTTGTCATCGGTTTTTTTTGGAGGCCCCGGTGTTGGAAGAGCTTGAGTAACAGACATTACCTCAGCCAGATCTTTATAAAAAGATAATAATTAAATGGTTTTAAACGTAACCAATAGGTTAGTTACCTACCTATGAAACCTTTACAGTGCGAGTCTTCCATTGCATCATAATATCTCAGTTGGTGCTTTATTGAGTCCAAAACAAACCACCTTTGCTTCCACCCCTTCAATAGAGCACCTCTCTTATATAGGTAACCCTCGTGTGTTTTGTTCTCAGCAACGTTCGATGAAAATTGTTCGTAATATTGCTGATTTGACGTTTGTCTGGCGCTACCTGTACAATAAAAAAGTAATAAAAACAAAAATTACTTTTAAAAACAAAAGCATATTCAAAAGGCAATCAAAATTACCTGAACTAACTGACCCATTATCCCCTCCACTTCTCGTCAATGTTTGATTAACATTGCCATCTGCTACTACCTTGTATTTCGTGCAATTTTTCGGCACTCCCTCCATACATTTTTCATGACAACTATACCCGCAATCCATGCAACGCATTCCAGTCTGAAATTTAGTTATTTATTGCACTAAATAGAATTAAATTATAAATATTAATTTTGATAGTACCTTGACGGGTCCCCAGAGAACGTTTGAACAGAGATCACAATAAGTAGGTGTTGTGTAATTGTATCGATCAAAACGATGGGGGTGTGAATAGACGAGGGATGATTCAGCAGCTCCAACCATTTTTCCTCGCATTAATATTTCGAGAGTAGAACGTTTGTGCAAGAGACGTCCGTGCGATCTTACTAGTGCGGTACTAAACGAAGCATGTCGCTAAAAATATAATTATGTAGGAAAAACTACAAAGGATAAATATATAGTCTACTACCGTTAAAGAATCCGTAGAAGGAACTTCCAATTTGTCCCAAAGTACTTTCCACTTCTGTGGAAGATGTCCTAATTCTGTTTCAAGTCGGTGAATCTCCTCTAATAAATGGCTAAATGCATCCGGTACACTTTTATTCACAGCGTCGTACCTAGACAAATATTTATAATACATAATTGATAATTTGGTAGACTTTCTTGATGAATTACCCTAAAGTAACTGTTTTTCTGCAAGTTTTCATGCTCATTCCTATGGTAACATCGGCTTCTTCTTCCTGTTGAAGATCCATTTGGAAGATTTCTAAATCATAAGTGGGACCGTGTTTAAGTTCTTCGACCAAATAATAGTCCCACACTTCAAGTATGGGTAAATGGGACTGCGGTCTTAAAACCTGAATTAAAAAGTAATTAGAATGTTTTTTTACACCAAAGTAATTCTAACGACTTACAGGATGTTCAAAGTCGGGAGTGTACATGAAATTAAAGAAGAGGGGGCTTCTCGCATTCTGTTTTTCAATATAGTCAAAAACACTTTGTCCTAAATTTGTGCCTCCGGAATGAGTTCCAACCATTCTACCACCAGGATAAACAGTTTCGTCATCTGAACCTGTGTCAACGCTCTTGTGATGTGATGTTAGAGAGCCCCTCTTGTCTTCAATAGCCGCTACTCCTCTTTCTACCCTTTCCAGTTCACAATCAAAAAGGAACGTTCGAAAACGACAAGAAACTAGATGGTATGCCAAAAAACGGAGGTAATAGTCGTTGAATTCGAAAGCCATAGGAAACTGTTTTTGAATCTGAAAAAATACATTATCAGCAATAAGAAAAGAAATTAAAAAATATTTGTACAAACTTGATGTACGACATCCAAAAATTGCAAAAAAGTTGGAGCAAATCCGCTGGCTTGTGAGCTAGGACTGAAGGTACTTCTGTGACTGAAACGATGTCCAAAACCTATCCATTCCTTTTCTACTAGAACACGAAACCCTTCAATAGTCCTGTAATAAGGATCAAGGCACAATTGTGCTACAGATGAAATTTGAGCAGTAATATCCCATCCATCCTCAAGACAAATAGCAACACTAGAACCTTGTAAATCCAAGAGATCAACAACAGCTCCTGACAGTTGCATTATGTTCTGAATCTGTTGTAGCCACTCAGAATTTTCCACAAGTCTACAAACAAACACATTGATAATATGAATATGAAGAAATTTATTTTGTATATAAATACTTGAAAAACGTTTGGTCCGGTTCGGGGCTTTGGGCACTGGGTACACAAGCACGCATAAGCTTTTTAAATGCTGCTTTAGTGTGTCGAACGTCAAAATATTCCACCGGTATAAAGTCTGTTTTTGGAGAAGATTCTATTTTCACACCTTTCATTTGAGCCTTTTCGCCTAAAATATACAAAGCAGCCCGTTGGAACGTGTGGACTCCTTCAGCACCACTGTCACAGTCGGTTGAATGTCTTATATTTCCTCTACTTTGATTCATGTTGCTGAGCGAAGCTTGCGAACTCTGGCGCCTGTCTTTAAGAGAACCCCATCTGCCAAAGTTTTTGGGACCTTTACCGCCACTAGAACGGGGAAATACACTACAAAAAGACCTTGCAGACTTATTCTGGAATTACTAAATAGATTAAACTAACTAACCCCAATGTTCCGATGGCTTTGTTGAAAGCATTAGACTTTCTAGCAACTTCAGGAGTTAGAGTGGCTGTTATTAAGGGATCTTCGGCTGCCAAAAGAAGCGAATCAATACTCAAAGTACTATCAGACATGCCCCATGCTGAACTTTGTCTTAAAGAGAAAATAGGTGTAGCTGCTACCAAGGCTGATAAATATCGTTCCTGAAATATAAAATGATTACAGAGCTAACAGCGAAGTACAGATGTAAAATTAAAATTTACTTGTTCCAGGGAAGATGTAGTTTCAGTGGAAGAAACGGGGGTGGGGTGACTCTTTAGCATTCCCATTACACTTTTACCGTGATGTCCAGCCCCTCTAAGCAGCAACGCCTTCGTTCTAGGGTGACGCCACGTTATACAAGGGATCCTACCCTGTCTATAACATCTACAGAATCTCCTTATACTTTCGTCAGTAATTGTGGCAGGAACGACAAGTAAAGCAGGATAACTACAAAAAATATAACCATATAATATACAAAAGTATAAATACTAATAATATACGAAGTTAGATGTCATTACCTCCTACACATCATATAAAGAGTGTTAACGGTAGTTAACCTGAACTGTTCAGTTCTATTTTGTTTAGAATTCGGCGATCCTGTAGGACTACATAAGCCCAGTCTTTGCCAATCTTTGACATAACTTCGTTCTACCAGACGCTCGAGTGTTTTGGCATCCGTTTGTGCGGCAGGAACATTAAGAATAGAAGATGGTGTTGGTCCTGTAGCCTCGAAATCGTCTAATGAAAGATCATCATCATGACTAAAATCGTCAGGGGGCGGCAAACTCATACGTCCCGGTGACGTCAAATATTTATTACTACTGTTTGCGTTCAAATTCGGTAGCACATATTTCTGACGTTTGTCCTTTTGTTTGAATCCTGCTTTCCTAGCTGTTTTTAGAAGTGTTTTTTTCGCAAAACCCCTACAACAAATATAATTTTATTCAATAACGGCAGTCTTCGTTTTCAACATTTGCTAACCTCAGGGTGGCATTTTTTTCTTTTCCTTTGTGGTGTGGTGTTTGGGAAACAACAACCTGTCCAGTGAATGCGAAGTTGAGAAAAACGTCAGGGGGCCATCTCACTTTATGTATAACCTTCCTCAATGTATCTATTATTTCAGGAGTAACTTCTTCGTCGAATGCCAACTTAAGGAGCTGAAAGGTGCTTGATCTCAGTTGTATGCCTTCCTGCAGCCATTGATCTAAATGAGCCAAATATTGAACTGCAATGCGCTTTTCTTTTGTTAGGGACATTATGGGAAACGAGCGAACAATCGCCTGCTCGCAAGCTAAAAAAAAGGAAAAGGATAATAATCCGGCATAAATAAGTTTTTTAAAAATGATCTTTACCAAAGGAGTCGCATGGAAGTCCTTTGAAAATAATTCTGTAATTTGTAACGAAAACAGCTCCTTCTGCTGGCACAAGCGGAGGACCACCAAGGATCCCAGAAGTACTTTCTTCTCGACCGTCGGGTAAAAGATACACTCTAATACCTTCCAAAAAGGTCTCTTCCCCAGGTAAAACGTTAGGAACCAAAATCTTAGGCTTTTGTATTGGTGGTAAACGTTTAGATTCACGATGAACTGCTTCCAGTGTTTCGATGTGTATCTGTATAACTCCTGGGATCATCTGATGCAGGTTCCTTATGAGATCCCGGTTCACACCCCCTTCATTACAAACTTTATCAACAAATCGAGTTACCGTTCTCACTACTTGCAAACTCATCTCTCCCTGTTCTTGTTCTTCAAAACCCGATTCGGCGTCAGCACTATCGCTTTCAGCTACACTGAAATTTCAAATTGCATATTACTTATTAATAATTTAATTTACAAATTCGAAATTAATTACCTATTTGTAATACTTGTACTTGCTCTTTCATCGTCAATCATCTGATCCTGCCTGTGAACGCGACTGTTAAAGTCCAATGGAATCAACAAAGAGACCATCCTGTTGGCATAATGTATTGCCTGACTGTACACAGTGCTTTCTTCACTTGCCATCAGTTCTTTCTGCTTTTCTAAGTTTATTGTATTCCATATTCTCATCTGCTCGGCTGCGATTTCCAAAGCACTCGGTTCTTGTGCTCGATTCAACATGGAACGCCTGTTACTCCAACTTAATTCCCTATTATCGCGTGGTGATATCATGGGACTCATCAAATGATCGTGGCTTAATCTGGACGAAGAATTATCAATACGGGGCACGTAGAGAGCTTTTATGTCTTTTTGAACGTCTAAATAAAATGCTGCTTCCCAAAACTGCTGATTTTGCCATATGCTGTGTTCCTGCAAGAAGAAAATAGTCGAAATCTCCACAAAAGGACCCAGCACAAAAAAAAACATTTATATATAAGATCAAATGCAAAGAAAGAATATAGAACGCTTATGGGCATTTGAGTTTTACCTTTGATATATATTGTCCCTTACCAATGAAGAAGATTAATTACCTGAATGCATGTATAAGCAAACTGCATTACACCAGTACATAATTTTCGACAGAAAGCGGAAGCCAGCGGCAAGAGAGCAGCAGCAACTCCATGCTCATAAATAGAGGAGCCATCTTGTAGAGCCCTATTCATTAACCGTGCCACCAAATCAAACTGTTGGTGTTCTAACATGGCTTTGTTTCCGATTACATGCTGGGCAAGTTCATTGCACAAGGCAAGTCGAGCTTGCTTCGACTTTAGAGCCCTAAGAACCGCTGGAAATGTTTTCCGAGCGTCTGAAATCTTGTTTTCAAATATACAATTGATACAATTTCTCAGCACCTAGAAGAAAAATAACATGTATAAGAGTATGGAAAAAATCGACGAATCAAACCTCTAATCGCCTTGCAGAATTACTAACTATATCTTTATTTTCATTCAGCGTTGATATGTGTGGTCCCATTGACACTATACGAGGCTGTATAGGCCTCAAAGAAGACAACCTAAAAATGAAATTGCTTTAGTAAAAATAAATTTATTTAACTTTATTTATCCCATTCACGCATATTTACCAACTGAAGTCTCCACTATGAAAGCAAAAATTAGAGAAATTATCATTTACCAAATTTTTTAAATGAACGCCACCTTCTTACCTAGTTTTTAAATTATTTTTCGTCAATCCCTCGTCGATAATGACCTGTACCTGACTAGAATTGATAATGGGAAAAGGGGGCTGGTGTATACGAGCAAAAGCGCCTTCGGGAGGCGCTAATATTTTTTGAGAATAAGACTGAGGATTCGGATTTTCATTCGTATACAACTGCTGAGCTAATTCTTGAATGTGAACAAGCAACATGTTGGGATCTTGAGTTTCGATTTTGAGCAGATCGTTAAAGTTACTATAAAGTTCGTCCCAAACGTCACACGGTCTCCACGGGGGCCCCCGATCCGCCACAAAACTTGTAAAAAACATACAATCCAAGATTCTCGTGGAAAAGTCACAATTTATAAGATTCCTCTCCTCTAGAAACGCGGCTTTGTGAAATGTTATGACCGGTTTCGGGTGTATCCTGATAATGGTAAGACAGCTACGGTAACCCTGCAAAAACTGAGCAAACATGCGCATAAACACCGCCCTGATCTCTTTGTCCAACATCACCGCCTGTGGGGCTCTTATTGCTAAAGGTGGAAAAGCATGATCTGCTGTATTAAGTTCTGGTTGCAATATTAAACTTAGGGCTTCTTGAGTGTTACTTAACAAAGGCTCGGGAAGAAGAGGTAATGACACACCGTCTGGTACATTTATCGACCCTCCGTCCAAATCTGCTACTATCACGTCCATCTAAGATATTAAATAAATATTAGAAATCACTTAAATAATTATTTGGGACCCATACCAAGTCGGACACTTCAGATCTAAGTGATGAATGTACACCTATTACAAAAGGTGTTGGAGTAGACAAGACCTCAACAAGAGCAGCTGGTAGAAGAGGAATATAAACATGATTGTACCGAAATGGGTACATCAACGATGTTAATGCTCTACATGCTTCAGTTAGGCGATTATAACTCTTTGAATGAAATAAAATTTTATGCTCAGTCATTATGGCACAAAACAATACCAACACATTTCTGATCCCTAATAAACATATAAGGAAATTACCATTATTTTAATATTAAATGGGACCATAAAAATTCTTACCTAATTGATGAAACAACAAATTAACTGAGGTATGTGTAACAGGTAGAGAAGGACTTATTGGGGGTTGTAAGGCTTGCCGATCGCCAGCTCCAATGCTAAAACGTACCTGGGGACCGCCGGGTGGCGGTACTTGTATACAACCAATAATGTTTCCTATCAATGTTTCCAATGGAACCGGAATATTTTCTATGTAAACTGTGTATATTATGCCTAAACAATTCTAACAAGACAATACCAAAATTAGTAAATATAAAAATAATTTATAAACTTTTATATTTTGCTTACCCTAAACGTTTCTATGTAATCCAGTCTTGAAACTAAAACTAAACATTTTGGTGCATACATAATACTTTGGTGTGTAATTGAAGGCAATGTTCTCACAATGGGAGCATCACCTTCAATAGGATCTTCTTCCTACAAACACTCTTTGTTAAGTTATAAAGTATACATACACAGTCACATACCTCATCTACAGGTTTACTAGGAGAAACAGATACTGCTTCATTGAAACATAAACATGCACAGTAATGTCTATTGGCATAGATATCTGTTAACACTGATACAAAAAACTGAGGCTGTTGTTTTTCACTAGAAAGAATCCATCCCTGTGGCTGACAAAACTAGAAAGTTTAATTGGTAATACAGAGATGATAAAATGTCTAATTTTGAACATACCCATTCAATACCATCCGTAAATGGTGTGTCTGGCCAGTCTTTTTCAGGAAATCTTTGTAGTACCATACCATTACTAACTCCACTTCCTAAACGATTTAATATTCATTGAATAGCAATTTAATTAAGTTTAAAGTGAATAACTTACTTTCTTTCTCATGATCATACCCAACAACAACAAAATAGTCTGCTAATCGTGACATTTTATTCTTCTATGAAAAACTCAAGTTGATAGTCATCTCCATTATTTTTTAAACAGAAAGCCATATATAAATGCAAAATATAACGCGAATATGTAACAATAATTACATTTTATTAAATAAATAATTGTCTACTGCTGGAATGTTACACATAACCTGCATTTGATGACACTTGTCAACTTGTCATTTTCTAAATAAAAAAATATAATGTACAGTGTGTTCGAAACTGAATTAATTTTTGGTTGTTATTGATAACTAAATGAAATAAACACTGCATCACGTGTTAAAAAATAAAATTTCAAGTCGAAAGGTTCTTCGTCATTTTTCGATAGGATACTCTGTATAACGCAGAAAATTAAAAAAAAAAAATACAAAAAAAACAAACATAAATTAACCACATTTTATTGTTCAAATAAATAAAATTCTGTAAGCAAAATAAAATAATAATATAATTAACAAAGAAAACTTCTGTACAAAATACTGCTTTTAAAAGGAATATTCGGAATTATGGTGTTTACATTAATAAACAACATTTAAACTTGTTAGTACTATTTTTTTTTCAAATACAATTCAAAGCAGATTTGATATTAGAAATATTTATAATCGTTTTTAAGTACGTTAACACGTATTCTAAAGCAGTTCCAAGTCAACGTGCCGAATTTCAGGATGTTTTTTCTGTAAAAAATAATAACTAATTAAAAACATAACACAATATTCACACATTACCCTTAATTTTCTTTCTATTCGGTCAATTTCCGCCCCAAGCATATCCACAATGTTTTCTCCATGTTTCAGTAAAAACTGCTCTACTTGATCAATATTTTCAATTTTATTGATCTCCTTAAATTACAAAAACAATAATAGCAAACTTTATTAATTGAGAATTAATCACTCACATCAAGGATTATATTTAAATCTTGCTTATCTAAATAAGCCCTTGTTAGTTCTCTCCCATCAAAATCAACTTCAGCCTTGTAACGTACCAGAGAATTCCCCATATCTATTCCCTTAACATCATAAATCGCTCTAACCATAACATCTGCTTCCAATTCTGCATTAATTTTATCCAAGCTCTCCTGATTTATGGACCTAAAACGTATTAAATTACAAATAAGTGACTCTTCGTAAAATGACTACTTTTAACTACCTTCCAACCAAAGCATTGACATTGGAATAAATGATAAAAGAAGCGACACTGGCCAAAAGGCCTCCGATTAATAAAGACCCAAAGGCATCAGCAAGAGGATTATGTGAAAACGTAGACCATCCCATACAAGCCGCTGCTATTGCTACCCCAGCAACTGCAGCAGTGTCTTCCATCAAAACCACGTTTACGCTGGGATCTTGACTTGTCAGTACTAGAAAAAACAAGTTTTAAAACGTGTTTTTTTTATTTACTTAAAAAAATATTAACGAATGACTACATACTGTATTCGTTTAGCGACATATTTTTTTCTTTTGCTCCTTTCCTAAGTGAATTAAAGGCCACAAGTAAGGTTGCCCCTTCAGATACCAAAGAACCAGCAAGTATAAAATATGCCTAAAATTTAAAAAGAAAAAACCTATTAATCAGGCGCATATACATCCTTACATTTTTGAAATCATATAGATTTCAAGGAAACAGAAAAATTTAAAATATTGAATGGTGCAGTGTGACTTGCTGCATAAACATTCGCGTAATACTTTGCTTAACCAATAATTTAGACATAAAATAAACAAAACTTTAAAAAAATAATTTACTGGGAAACCCATTAATACGATTAGTATTGAGGTCTATACAGGGCGGGTTCATAATCGTTAAGACCTGTAAACCCTTCTATGCAAGCATGGGATGAATGTTAAACGAGACTTGCCCAGAAAAAATCTTCTATCGGTTCTGGAGTAATGATTCCCATGACACCGTGATACATGGAAAGACCAGCACCGACGCAAAATATGCCAACCCCCGATATCAAAGACGAAATGTATTTCATTTTCGAGTAACCATAAGGATGCTCAGAATCTGCCGTCTAAAACCAAGACTAAATTGAAGAGAGGAATATTTTTAATTTCTTATTGATATAGTCTTACTTGTACGGACTTTTGAATTCCATAAACAAGAATTATTTGATTTATAGTGTCAGCCAAAGAATGGACACATTCTGAAAACATACTATGGGACCCCGTATACAACCAAGCAATAAACTTAAACAGACAATTACTGGCATTTCTAAAACAATAAATTGCGACTCATTTAAATAGAAAGGATATAGTATTTTAATACATGGCAACTGCAGTCAAAACAACTTTTCCTGATCTGCCCATCAATCCATAATCCTTTGAGTCTTCTGTTGCACTAAAAGTTCCTTGTAATTCCTTTCTATAATCTTTTAATCTCTGCTTAACAGTGAATATATCTATAAATATTACATTATTATGTCTAGCCATAAATTTATATACCTAACAACGATGTTTATAGTTACTTTGCTGATGTTGTTTCCGTTTGATATCACGTAGCAGCATCTGTTTCTGAAGGTTTTCCTTTGATCCCCAAACTTCCAAAGCCTTAGCTTCCACATCTTTTCTCCAATAAACTGTAAATGATGGTTCATCTTCATAAGGGGATCGTCTTTTAGTCTTAGGTAGTGATTCTAAATCTGAGGGCTTCAATAAAAAATCGTTCATTGCTCTTATTGGAGTCATAAAATTTCTATCCAAAGAAGATGCTTCTAGGTCTACTGGTTTTCTTCTCTTGTATGCAGGTTTCCCTGAAAAATTTCATTTCATTATTGGATTAAATATGTATACAGTTTAAAATATTAAAATTTACACTACCTTCTGATTTCTTTGAAACATCTTGATTCCCAGAGTTTTCCAATTTCTTTTCTATTATAACTTCTTTATCACCCTTTTTAGTAATACCGGTATCTTCAAAAACTTTCTTAGTAGATGCCAACTTAGGTGCTATAACTTCTAAAATTTTCGGTGCTATGCCTTTTGATTGACACTTTTGGCTTTTGTCCTCTTCATTAACATTTAAACTTAAAGTTTTTATTCTCCCTATTTTGTCACATTCAGTTACTTTATCTTTGTTCTCCTTGGAATTTTCCTTTGAATCACCTTTGTCAACATTCTCAACACTACTACAAAACCTGGAATTATATTTGAAAAACCTGTAGAAGCTAATTCGTGGTGTTTTGTATAATTCTGGACTGCACTTATCTACATAAATCTTTTTTAAGTTATTAAGGGAGACACAACAAGAACCTGCAAACAAAATGACATTCTTGGCATGATTATTATAACTTACAAACTTAACTTACAGCAACGTTTCCAATTCTTCACAACATGTTTTGAAGCATAGGTGAACACTATACAAGTTTTCGGTATCATTCTGGCATACAAAATTGTATAAATATTTCAACGCTTTTCACCTAAACTTTTTACTATGCAAATATTTATGTTAGTTACACTACTACTATATCACCAACTCCAAATTATATCCTTGCTCAAATCGATATATAGAGCATTCCATTATAATTATTTACTATTGTGAAAAAATTGATAAATTGAAAACTGCATTCATTTTTATCAAAAATAAGTTAACTTTTGATTATAAATAATAATTAAGTAACATCGTTGATAATATTAGAGGTTATGTGCTAAATACCTCTGGTTGTACTTATCTATGGTACCTGTCAGGCTGCCATTCGCTATTGTGTGGTGGTGTNAATGAAACAGTGAAATTTTGTAGAAATGCGTACATTTGTTGTTATTACATGAATTGATACAATATTGTCGTTAATATATATTTTTTTTATTAATGAAAGCTGTTTAAATTTATGTTTATTATTTTATTCTACATATTTGCATTTATTCAATTAATCTATTAATCTACTTAAAAGCAATTCGGAAGTACTATTTCTTAGAAAAACTGCTTTGAAAATAGTTCTAACTCATGTACTGGCCTACCCTGAATATTAACTTAATCCGTTACGCAAGATGCTTTGCTTAATGCAAAACTTATTATTATGTGTTTATTATGTGATTTAAATACACCCATGAATACGCCATTCATATGTTAACGAAGTGTCCACATTAATATTATTTTTAATTGATTTACTTCGAAAGACTGTATTAATTCTTAGAAATTGATACAAGTAGTTAAAAAACACTAAATTTTGCAGTTTTATTGGGATAATTTTCTGTAATGGTGTATCAGTTTCTATTAATTAACGAATTAAACTGAGTTAGTATAAATGAACGCACCTATGAAATCAATTATCGATGAATTATAGGTATAGAAGAAGTTTTCATCTATGGGCTTCCGGCTCGTTTCGTCTTCATTATCTACGATCATCATTTTGTCTTTGGTTTCGGAGAGGAGGACATGTCACCATTTTTGCTATTCACAAATAGAAACGACACCTAAAGGTATTTAGCCCTAATACTTATTCAAATTTCAATTTAGCGTTTGATTGGTTTCAATTAGCGTTGCTTCAATTTTTTTTATGGGAATGAGCGTGTTGGCCTCGTGCTCCAGCATAGGTCTTTTTTTGCCTGTTCACTCATCTAATGTTAATTGTAATATATTCTTAGTTTATTTGAGGCTGAATAATTAGGGTTTTGTTAGAATCTTTGAATTTTGAAAACAGATTTAGAGGATGATTGTAGATTTTTCATATGGATGTGACCACGCCGCGAAAATTTGCCTTCGTTTTATAGTCAAAATATGTAAAATAAACCTGAAAACCATTATTCTGCTTTTAAAAATCTAAATTTCTGTTAAAAAAAATTATCACTTTTGCCTTGTTATTCTATAGATTGGGTTTTAACGACTTATGTTTTTTTCTGTATATAGGTTTGCTTTGAGATGATATCCTTGGATTCAATGGACAAACTACATGTAGCAACCAGACATGTTTTTATTTCCAAGAATGCTTGTAATGAGCTGGTCAAAAAATTCATAGGACACAGGGTGCTAACGATGGTAATTATCATTAATAATAAAATAACAAATCTAGTGAACATACAACTAATTATATTAAATTGTTTTAACAGGTTTATATTAAAACATAATAAATGTACATGGAGAAGTTAAATCAAAGGGGAAACGTGAAGAAGCATAGTCTCCAATCATGCTTGTTTCGCGTGGTTATGGAAGTGGGTCGTTTGTAGAAAGAGTAAGGGTCAGAAATCTCATAATTTTATGAAGTTGCAGTTACGAAATGATTCATGATTTTTCAAGTCTTGTATTCCATTTGTTTGGCAATAATTACCACTATAAATTTTTACACTTCTGAATTGTAATGGTTATGTATTGATTTTCATAGTCTACTATTTGATTAGTATTAGTTATGTTTCTTAATATTTGAAAACGTAATATTTAAAATGAAGCTCATATTAAATTATTTCAACAGGATGCCATTTAAACATATTAAATGAAGAAGGAGACAAAAAGTAAAAAAGGATTCAAAACATGGAGAATTGGAGCCCCTTTAATGTTCCCGCCCCTTGGCTGTGAAAGGTGCGATTTTTAGAAAATACATGCAGTCCGATTTACNACCACTATAAATTTTTACACTTCTGAATTGTAATGGTTATGTATTGATTTTGATAGTCTACTATTTGATTAGTGTTAGTTATGGTTCTTAATATTTGAAAACGTGATATTTAAAATGAAGCTCATATTAAATTATTTCAACAGGACGCCATTTAAACATATTAAATGAAGAAGGAGACAAAAAGTAAAAAAGGATTGAAAACCTGGAGAATTGGAGCCCCTTTAATGTTCCCGCCCCTTGGCTGTGAAAGGTGCGATTTTTAGAAAATACATGCAGTCCGATTTACGTTGATGCATATAAAGTTGCAATGCGATGTGTGGTTATTGTTAAGAGACACTTCTCTTTATCAACGCTTAGGAATAAATCTCGAGTACCGTAGAGTAATCCTCCAGATAATCAATTGTTTTTCTATTATATTGAAGTTGCTTAGTTTTCATAGTAATTTGCGATCTGTGGCATCTATGGTTTTACTTCCAACAGCCATCTATTGTTTACTGAATAAATCGATGTTATCGTGCATCTATGGGGTTCTCTTTTAACTAACTATAGTCCACTGTATAAATTGACATCGTACATCTACGGTTATTTCTATAACCTTTAACATTAATCTATGACATGAATAAAATTGACATCTCGTCGCCATTTTATAATAAGCTGTTTTGCTTTCATTTTTGTGCATGTTTTTAATTATATTACATATTTTACTTAATTTAAACATTCCTTCTTTAGTTGTTAGTATAATTAATATTTCTTTTTGCTCATCTCTACAGATCATCTGACAAATGAGAGAGAATTAAAGTTCAGTTTGTGATGGTACTGAAATAATATCTACAATGGTGCTGCCTTTGCTGTTTTTGTCTTCATCTTGCAACGTTATGCAGTTAATTTTCAAGGGATGAGTGAGAGCAACTGAAGATTTATGCGAATTCTACTGAAATAACAAATTTTCTGCATTGGCATTCCTCTTGGATTTGATTTGCTTTTCACACCTGCAAACTTTGGAACATTACGGTCTACAGTTAATTAAGGTGAGAATACTTGATATAATTAATTTTAATTGCTCCTTATTAATCTGTTACCACCGTATCTGTTTCAGATCGACGTTGGAGAAGACAAAGATGACCCCGTAGTTAAAATAGTTCTCTATCTTGCATGCTCTATCTAGTAGAATTCATTAAGTTCATTTTATTCAAATTAATTTTTTATTTTGCATGAATATTTTTGTTCATTTTATTTGAAGTAATTGTTGATTGTAGATGTTTTTTTTTTTTTTTGTATGTTGTAGTAGTGTAGTAGTAG
>NW_020438924.1:101427-102272 GCF_000699045.2 Agrilus planipennis
TTTTATTGAATAACCTTTAAAATAGAAGTAATTTATTGTATAATTAAGCAAAAATTTTAAGTAAAATTTGAATTTTAAAATCTTATACATAAAAGAACGCATTTCGAGGGTATTTAGATTATTTATTAAGTAATATTTGATATTAGACGTGATTTATTGATGAATTAAGCAAAAATCTTCAACAAAAGTTCGATTTTAGTTCATATACGTGGGTGAATTTTGACCAAAAAAACGTAAAAAACACCATAAATAATAATTTTTTGGCAAAAATAAAGTAAACGGGAGCTCTGTGTATCACTTACTATTTATTCTATATTATCAGTTATCATTTATCGATGAATTAAGAAAAATATTTGGCCGAAGTTCTATTTCGGTTCCCAAAAACGATCGACAGGTAGCTATACATGGGTTTTTTTCGGGAACCGAAATCGAACAGTAGGACAAATTTTTGTTTAATTCGCCAGTAAATGATTACTGATATGGATAATTGATTAACAAATGATAAGAAGTAGCTGTGGCTTGTTTTATTTTTGTTAAAAAACGGCTATTTATGGTGTTTTTTACGTTTTTCCGTTTAAAGTCGCTCCACGTATATGAACGAAAATCGAAATCGTAAAGTAATGGAAAATTCAAAAGTTTTTTGAAAAAGACCCGATGCAACTTATGCTCTCCTAATACAAATGTTGAAATTTATGAAAATTTTCAGTTTTGAGCCAAATACGAGGGTTAGTCGAAAAGTAATGGAAAATTCAAGTTGTTTTTTGAAAAAGACCCGATGCAACTTATGCTCTCCTAATACAAATGTTGAAATTTATGAAAATTTTCAGTTTTGAGCCAAATACGAG
>NW_020438924.1:103338-159816 GCF_000699045.2 Agrilus planipennis
CCATTACAGAAAATTATCCCAATAAAACTGCAAAACTTAGTGTATTTTAACTACTTGTATCAATTTCTAAAAATTAATACAGTCTTTCGAAGTAAATTAATTAAAAATAATATTAATGTGGACACTTCGTTAACATATGAATGGCGTATTCATGGGTGTATTTAAATCACGAATTTAACACATAATAATGTTTTGCATTAGGCAAAGCATCTTGCGTTACGGGTAAGTTAATATTCAGGGTAGGCCAGTACATGAGTTAGAACTATTTTCAAATCACGAAAGTACTAACAGTACTTTCGAATTGCTATTAATAGATTAATTGAATAAATGCAAATATGTAGAATAAAATAATAAACATAAATTTAAACAGCTTTCATTAATAAAAAAAATATATATTAACGACAATATTGTATCAATTCATGTAATAACAACAAATGTACGCATTTCTACAAAATTTCACTATTTAATTCATAAAATTGTAAATTAATTTGTAAATTTAATCCGACAATTCTTAACGAAAGAATTTAATTATCTAATCAGAATGTGTAAACAGTACATATTGTAAGTACCCACAGATCGGGACTGGGTTGATAAGAAATATAAAAAGGTTCTTGACCGATGCAGGCTTTTCAGTCATAGTAAAAATTAAAATTTTATTTTCAGAAAAATTGCGTTTTTCTATAACATCATATTGCATGCCTTTGTAACGTTAAAATAGTTAAGGTGATTAAGGCCTAGTAGGCACTGAAAGGGCTCGCATGGATTCTTGCTTTGGAAGTACTTCCAAAAAAAATTAAAAGTCCGTGTTTTCAAATTGCATGCCAGTAAAAAGAAAGGAAGTTTTAGTTATAAAATCCTTGCGAAAAAATGGCAAGCACCGTTTGTTGGCATAAAGATGGGAAATTTTCATTTTCATATGAAATAATTCAAAATCACAGCTAATTTTTCCATTCTTATGCCAACGAAAGGGCATGCCATTTTTTACGAGGGTTTGTTGTATCACTAAAAATCCCTTTCTTTTCATTGGCATGCAATTTTTTACATTAATTTTTTTTTTGAATTAATAGCTATTTCTGATTTAGAATCGTCTATCTCCTTTACTATTATTTACATTTTATTTATTTAGTTTATTACATTTTTATACCTTCATAAAAAAGCTAACAATTTTTTGTCCGCATTCTTAACTATAAACATCTTTCTCTATCAGAAATCGTATAAAAAAATGTAATGTACAGGATACGAGGTAAAAATGCCCACATTAGAGAAATATACAAAACAAAGAGAAAAACATTCATATACATCAACACTGTTGTGTTGTAAAATCATAATTACTTTCATAGACTGCTGATATATCAAATATATTTAGATTATTTTATTAAAATCCGAAAATTTAGTTGCTTACAAATTCCGACTCACACTGTAACATTTCTATCTTTAATTAGACTACAGCGCACTCATTTTATTTCCCGCGAAGGCATTATGATAATTTAAATTTAATTATTTCAAACACTGCTCATAATTGCTAGTCCTTCATATATGCAACCCACTGTACTGCAGAGTATTCTCATCGTCAGACAGCAGTAAGAGTTAAACTTCTTTCAGTAGTCTCCGTTTTCAGAAAAAGGGTTTAAAATATTGATTAGTAAATTTCAGCCACAATTTTATATGTGTGCATCCCTTTAATTTATCGAGAAATAAAAGCTATGTCTTTAAATTAAAATTCGAAAGTGCACCCCGGTAATTTCAACTACTTTAATCTTTTTAACTAATACTAATTTTGAAAGTTTCAACTCGTGTGATAAGGGAGAGATTAATTTATTTATAAAAAAAACAGCGTTAGATTGAGGATTAAACGTTTGACACTTTCTGCTACTGATATGTATAAGGAGATGTTAATTTCTAACTATAAAATTCTTTTTAGCGATGCTTCACAACTTTAGGTATTTTTAGTTGGTGTATTAAGGGAGAAATTCATTTATCAAGAAATAAAAACGATACATATTTAAGTAGAGGGTTGCAAGTGAACCCCGCGTCATTTTCAACCATAAAATTATTTTTACTGATGCTTCATAACAACTTTAATACATTTTGGTGCTTTCAGCTGGTTAAATAAAGGAGAATTTAGTTTGTGAAAAAATAAATACAACACTATTAAACTGGGGTTTGAAAGTACACCTCAGTAATTTCCAACTATAAAATTCCTTTTATTAATGGCTCACTACAGCCCTAGTACATTTTGATATTTCCAGCTAATTTAATAATAGAGAAAGTAAAAGGTAAAAAATTAATCCTACCTTTTCAATATAACGATGATTTGGAAAAAACAATCCTGGAACAACATTGTGGTGCCCACTTCCTTAATTTTTCTTCATTAGTCAAAAGCCAAAACACTGGGAGAAAACTCCATAGGTTTAAGATACTAAAACAATAGTAATTTTATTTTATAACTAATAAGAGAAAATGTTAAATAAAATCCTACTTTTCTTTGTAGGCCTGTGAAGTCCAAAATATTTTTACGGTAGTGACTTCCAAGGAATTTTCCTTCATAAGTTAATTGTTCAGAATGCTGAAACAAAAAGAATATTGTTTCAGCCTACAATATATATATTATTTCAATTTTAATAAACCCTTTCTACTACTCGCCAATGTTGTATAAGGAACATCTGTGCAAAATTTCAAATCTCTAGACCCAGATATTTGGGCTCTACTTTAATATAAGTATCAATCAGTAAGTTTATCCTCTTATATATTTTTATATCGCCTATATTCTTAAAAAATACAACATTCTTCTAGTTGAACTACATATATAATATATACGAACCTTAAGAGTTATGATTACGATCAAAGATGTGAAAAGGAATTATGATACAATTAGTGTCACTGTTATAACAAACTGGATTTTGTAATTAAAATACACGTGAAAATTGAAAAATGTTATTAATTAATTACAAACAACAAAACAAACGTACAAAAGGTTACAAACAACTAACCATAGATAACGGAATTGAACATAGATAAATAGTAACTAATAATAATCTACCGATCGACCTATAAATACCAACCTATGTTAAATAGATATATTAGAGGTTGGAATTCACTGCAACATCTAACCACAGTTTTTATATTTCATTTTGCTAAGGGAACATACTTGTAATGTAAATGCAGTATGGCATTAGCAAAGTTAACTAATTCTTTTCGATGTCTATTACAAAGAAAGCAATCTACACAAAATTGTCTGCATACATCCGCGTTATTATCTGCTTGGCAAAAAGAAAGAAGAGATCCAAAAGGATGGCTACGCTATAATAAAGTAATTTATCCACCTCAGTCACTTAACGAACAACCAAGACCTGCTGTAAGAATGAAATTAAAGATTATTTAATGATTTATTTATAGAGCGTTTGTAGTTTGTTTGTCATCAAAAAACTAATATTAAGTATAGCCCTTGGAAAATGTGGTACATAGCATGTATGGTACGTGGATTATCAGTAGATGAAGCAATAAAACAACTCAAATTTGTTATGAAGAAAGGGGCAAGGTATGTCAGAGAGACTATCGAAGAAGCAAAAGAATTAGCAGTTAAAGATCATAATGTAGAGTTTGGTAGCAATTTATGGGTGGGTAAGTTACTTCTTAGCAAGTATCTGAAAATTGAAATTACTAAACAAAATTACAGCAGAATCATTTGTTGGAAAAGGTGAAGTTATCAAAGGAATAAGAAGGCATGCTAGAGGTAGATATGGAAAAGTGGAATATTTTCACTGTCATTACTTTGTCAGATTAGAAGAAGGCCCCCCACCAAAACATTATTATGCAAATCATCCAAAAGAACCCCATGAACAATTGCACGATTGGTTAAATAATATGAGAAAACGGAAAATTTACAATTCATTATAAAAATAAAGAATTCATCACTTTTATCTTTCGTTTTCCTTAATCTGACAACAAAAACTAGTTAAAGTAATATTTATAGTGGTTTTATTATACTAACGGCAATTTACAACTTAAGCTTGGTTCTACGCCAGTGACGTCTCTTGGCGTTATAACTGAAAGAAAGACGTATTTTGCAATATAACTATTATACATGTACATTTATTACTTACCGAATTGTATTGCCTGTCCTCATTCTTACCCATTGTGGAATAGGTCTGTTTTGCTTAAGCTTTTTCGCTAATTTGCGTTTTATTATGAAGGTCTTATGTGCTGACTAAAAACGAAAATGTAATTAATAAGTTCAGATAGTATCATTTGTGGTAGAAATAATGCAGGAATACAAAAATTGGTGATTACATTAATATTAACTGATATATTCTTACCATTTTGCTTCTTGTTTTGGATGCCTATCCAAATGAAGAATGTGGTTGTCAGACGTAGAAAATATAGGCAGATTTCAATATATTAATAATCTATGATATTAAGTACATAGGTTAGGTAAAATATTTTTTGACATCAACCATAGATAACATCAACAGCGCTACCAACATTGTGTACGATATAGGTTTACCACGTTTACGACTCAACCACAGTACCAATACATTAATTTTAATTTTAAATTCAAAAACTTAACTGTTTCTTAATTAGTTAATTTCAGTATCCTAATTTAGAATTAGGGTGTACATTGCTTTACGTAACAGAAGTTCAACTTTTTCTTTTACATTTGAGATATTTGCCTGTTTTCGTCCAATTTTTTTTATTTTAGTCACAAATTTGTTATAAACTTTCGCTCAGTATTTGTTTTGTTTTTTTTTATAAGACGGTAATTTGTCTATTTGATTGTATTTAATTCTCACTTTAATTCATCTCTATTTAGATACCTTTCTTATGATTTTCCATAAATTGTTACTTTGTCTTGTTTCATTTCTATTATTGTCTATTAAAATATAAGACAAAAAGGCAATTTTAAAGTGAAATAAATCACTGTGATATATCACAAAATTGAAACATTACTTTCATCATTATTTTTCCAATGATGTTTCATCCTTTCATTACTAAAAGTTGGTCCTAAAATGAATTTCTCATTTAAGTCATATAGGTATCTGAAAAATTTTTCTTCCTTATTGGAGTAAATTTGTAACCTAATGAGATGTTAATATAAATCTTTTAATATATGCAGATATGGATTGCTTTAATGTGTTGATTTCATGTCAAAACTTCAATCTGAACCAGGATATTGATTTTGAAAAATGAATGTGATGCATGTGTGTTTATTAATATGAGGAACAGTTTTCATAAAAGCATGAATGCATTGAAATTTAATTTTTGAAAGGATACGAAAATAACCACTAGATAATTTTTATTTTATAAGATGAAATTCCTACCATATTATAAATTATTAAACATCGTAACCAACAATATGACGTTTTCCAATGCATTCGCCAACATAAAACCAGCAAAGTACCTCAATAGTTACAAGAGTATTTAACCAACCTTCTCTAACTGTTAGATCTTTCCATTTGCCAGTTCTAAATCCTTGTATGAGTCTTCCAATACCTGCTCTTATTTGGGGAATGTCTCCCGGCGTAGGTGGTGTTAACTCCACTTTGGCGTATTTAAGAAAAGTTTGAAATTTTGGCTGAGCTTGGGCAAGAAGGTCTAGAAATTATGTAACAATTTTATAGGTTAACATAATTACATACATATATAAAATCTTACTTCTTGCTAAAATTGGTGCTTGTGAAACTAATTTCGACATGTTAATGATCTGGATAACAAAAATTTCAACCTGTGAAATTAAATTATTCTTTGTTCCCTTATAATTACAGCTAATTTATTATCAAATAAACTTACCAACCATATACCGTCCCAAATATAACGAACTCCTGTCAAAGTTTGACTTTTGATATCTATGTCGACATGGTCGACATCTATGTTTGAAATTGATCAGTTACCAAACGGTTATCAATAGATTATAATTTGTGTCTCAATGCTAGTCTATTTATTGATTACAAATAAATTGTCATAATACTTTAGACTTGCAATAAAATACTGATAATAATAAAAAAGAACTTTTTAAGGGAAATCGTATACAATAAGGTTTTTTGTTAAATGTTTCATGAATGAGACATTTCTGTCAGGCAACGCGAATCGATACTTGATACACTATTATTGTCAGTTGGATTTTTTACAACCTGCTGTTTCATTGAGTTTTTCAGATATATATTTTTGACGTTTACTGAACTATAATATATAATAAGTGTGATAATGAGGATGAAATTTTAGTATTCTTATCAAATTTAGTTATAGATAAGAATTTCGTTGTATGTTCTAATTGTGTGTACGTTTTGTCAGTGTGTCAGCAGTAAAACAATAACCGTACAGTAACGTAATGCGAATGCAGATTGCCATTTGCGTGGTTACTCTATTTACGTTTGATTCTTTTCATTTTTATCCAAAGTTGGTGTCCGAGAGAGTCTTTTATTTCATTAAATAGGAATTAAATAATATACTCTTATTTTAAAGTATGTGTACTTATCAGTAAGACCGTTTTGTTTTGAAAAACAGTAATGTGAGTGCATTAATATGGCTTGTTTAGATGATGATACAAGCTGGTGAGTGGTTTTATTAGAGGAAGAAGGATGTTTTCTGTATAGTGTATAGTTTTGTTTTTAAAGGGTTGCTGAACTTGAAAATGCCCTATTAGAGGAATGTACAGCTACAGATATTTATTGTATTTGTAATGGGAAGTCATTACCAGACCATTTACGTGCTGAAGTGTGGCAAGTTCGTATTTTTACTTTATTTTAAAAATTTTCGTTATTACTAAGACTACACCCGATGTCACATTTATTTCAAAATTAAAAGGGTTTCTAATCAAGTCATTTGGTAAATATTTACTCATACTATCATATCTTTCTTTGATGTGTAATTAATATTTGAGCTGAATTGTAGGTTTAGATTATAAAGTGGATCAGTGGTAAAAATATGTAAATATTACCTTGGATTATTATTTACAGATTTGTTTAGATGTAAGAGATAAAGGTAATCAATTAGATCATTTTGATGAAGTGTTCGATCTACCAAATCAAGCGGTTCTGAGAGAAGATTGTTCCAATTTTGTAGAAAAACTGGGAAATGATGAAGAAGACAGAGTTTCTATTTTGTCTGATTTAGAATCTATACTTACTTTTTATTGTAAAAGTAGAAATATGAAATATGAAAAAAATAATGGTTGGATAGATATCTTACTACCACTGCTTACTTTAAAAGTACCTCGCTCAACTACATATAATTTATTTGAAGCCATAAGAGATACATTTATTCCTCAAAGCTGTCACAGGAAAAATGGAAATGCTTTTCATATTTTACGGTGAGTAACTAATTTGTTCTAATTTATGTATTACTATGATTTTCAAGTTTTAGAATTTGATTATCATATTGTCATAGAATTTTTAGTTTTATTCATACAATGTCCCACATCCTACATATTTCTCTATGGCTCTTATCATAATTTAAAAGAATTATAGAGGAACTACATTGGGATGGGACACTGTATATCTATATTACAGTAATATTAATATCCATTTTTAAATATATCCAGATAAACCCAGTTTTTATGGTTTCCTTTATTATTAGTTTAACCTTCATGCTTTTTAGAACGACAATTATGTTAATTGTGTTTATTTACCTAGGTACTAAAAGATATTTGAAATATGTATTTAGTTTTTACAAGACAAACAAACACTACTTTCAAATTGATTACACATTTGTTAAAAAGCATGAAGCCTTCACACCAGTGAAACATAACTTCAAAAATTATAAATGTTTAGTTTAGTTTATTTGCTTACTGCAATTATTATGTGCTCATTCACTTTACTATTTTAAACGTACATGTATGAAGTATTTACTGATGTGAAACCTACTTGCCGAAAAATGTAACATGTAGCTTTAAGACAAATTTGTTAAAATGTAGCATGTGTATTCCACATCCTATATTAATTTACTTGTATCCACTGTATATTTTCAAATAGTGAAGGTATAAACCTCTATAAAGTCTTGGTCTATATTTTAAATTTTCAGTTTGCTGCTGTTGTATCACGACCCAGAACTATGTTCTTTTTTGGACACAAAACGGATAACTCCTGAAATGTACTGCACCGTATGGTTTCAGTCCCTTTTCGCAGCTACCTGCAATCTACCTGTTGTGATTAATATGTGGGATTACTACTTTCAACAATCTGATCCTTTCTTTGTTTTCTTCTTGTCATTAATCATGGTTATCAACGCTAGAGATGAAATTATGAAAATGACTGATGAAAATCGAGATGAAATCGCGTCGGTTTTGAGTCAGATGCCTTGTGCTTTAGAACCAGGCGATGTTACCGATTTCTGCTCCTTAGCTCATTATTACACCATGAAAACACCTAGTTCGTTCCGAACTGATCTTATGCAGGTAAAATTAATATTTTTAACAAGATATTAAGATATGAATTTCAAATATAAATAAGGAACAAGGAGGAATAAGTCAATTTCAAAGACATTGTCTTTGTTTTTTTAATGAAGTATAAATTTAATTTCTGCAATAACTAAATTACTTTTATAGTTCAGAAAATAAATACAATCTTTTCCTTTTCTTTAAATATTTACTTTTCTTTTTTAACTTAATTTAATCCAGAAAATTACGTTGTATGTATATCTGGAAATTGTACTTCGTACTAAAATTAATAAATAACAATTTAACGACACTTGAGCAACTGTTATAAGATTATGTATATGTATAAATTTCCAAAGATTGTCATTTGATAATATTTAGTCTGTAACGTAATATAAAGTCTAATATTGATTTTCAAGTAACATGTTACTTTCGATTATCCTCCGCTTTTTTTAACTTGCAGGAATTGTACAGTAGTAGAGGGGAGGAATCTACCCTCGTATCTCAAGCTTTGTGTTTGCCTGTTTCCGTCAATGAACTTATAAGAAACACGGATACAATTCGAAGTAATTCCACAGATAACGTCCGGTTTTTTTTGATTGATTGTAGACCTGTCGATCAATTTAACGCAGGTCATCTACCTACCGCCTTCCATTTAGATTGCAATCTTATGCTGCAAGAACCACAAGCATTCGCCACCGCAGTCCAAGGACTACTTTCAGCTCAAAAACAAGCTATAGCTGCAAATTCTCATGCAGGTATTATGTTTATTGCATAAAAGGAATTATGTATAACAATTATTGCATTCAATTCGTAGTTAAATTGATTGAATTTTATTTACTGCAGGAGGCGAACATCTTTGTTTCTTAGGTTCAGGTCGTAATGAAGAAGACCAATATACCAATATGGTTGTGTCCTCATTTTTGCAAAAGCATACACAGTACGTGTCAATTTTAACAGGTGGTTATATCGCAATTCACAACTTTTTCGAGGACAATTTAGACGAATTTATCCAAGACCACAACAGAAACGCGTGCATAGTGTGCGCCCCTACCGACCTTCAGAAACATTCTCGCGAAATACAAAAGAATACGCCCAATTCACGCGACATTTTCGGAAAATTATCGGCTGCTATGAAAAGCAAGTCGGTAGAAGTAAAAGAAAAGTTTCTCGATTACATAGTGAATCCCAATGCAGGAAGTCCTGTTCAAGAGAAGCATGTGTCCAGTTCTGATCGAAAAGGAAAGAGATACAGGAATGTTGCCCCTGTTTTCAGTATTGACGATGATCAGGATAACGTTACCGAGTTTCAGGTATTTATTTATTTATTAGAAAAAGCTTACACGACTTATAATACAATTTTAAAAGTAACTGTGAATAACGGAAACTAAATTAATTATGGTTAACAACAAATAAACCGCTTTTACTAAAGTATTTAAACGTTAATAAAGCAATGTTGTGGTTTTTAAAGAAGTGTTCATTTACTGCAACCTTCACAAACTTAATTTTCATTTTAATTTGTATTAATCTTGTCAAATGTTACTCAGTCGTGTAAAAGGTTTTAAATCCCGTTGAATCATATAATAATAATGTTTCGTAATTAGTGGCGTTTCTATTTTCTTATAAATACAGGATATTAAATTCTATCTACATCAAACTGATATAATAAAATAATTCGTATTTTTAATATAAAAGAAATATATTATTAGGAATATTTAAATAATAACTTCAAAAATCGCCTCTTAATAAATTTGTATTTTCTACACATTATGACGTTTAAAATTGTTATTATTAAAGGGAGCTGAAGAAGATACCAAAGAAGTAGTTTCCTTAAGCACCTGGTTAAAAAGTCAGGATGTCATTGAGCAGTTTCCATGCCAAGAAGTCATGGTTAATAGGTACATGTACAAGAGTCTATTAGTTATCACAGAAAATAATATGTTAGTACTTAGAGAACTGCCTGATAAGAAAGGCATGGCGGAAATAATAGTGAGAAGACCATTGTCAGCTATAGTAAAAATTACTGCAAAGAAACGTCACCCAGACCTTATAACGTTCAAGTATGGTGAAACAGTAGGTGATAGCCTTCAAATATCTGACATGGATAGGTTCCTCATACCCAATGCAACCAAAGCAACAAGTATTGTATCTGAGCAAATTGTGAAGCAGTTAAATGCAAAAGATTGATCCATGTACTTATTAGGTCTGCGTCTTTTGTAAATATTTTAAATTATGAATACACATATATATTTTGAACCCTTAATAAAAGGGTTTCCTGTTAGAGAATACCCAAAGATGTTGTAATAAACAGAAACAGTAAAATTTCGCAACTAACATTCGATAATTAACATACATTTTATTACTTTACATGCATTAATTTTAACAGTGTACGAAACACCAATTGTTAATTGTATTTAAATACTTTAATTGGAATTGTGATTTTATCTTCATTTTTTGAGTGAAAAGTCTTAATGCAATTATTTTTTAGACACTACAAAGCTGTAAATGGTATTTACACTTTATATAAATCTGTTTATATTCTTTCATGTAGTATCAATTCTAAAATTTGAACTGATTTAAACAATACTAACAATTAGTTGTTTTTGTTGACAAATTATTTAGTCTTGTAAGTTAAAACAAAAAAATTATGTTTGTTAACTATGTTAACAGATTACTTTAAGAATAAATATTAAGTAAATGTTTGCTTTCTTATTACAATTTTAAATTTCTGAAAAAGTATTTGAAATTTCTTTAGACAGTATCCTACATGATTTTCATAATATTTGATGCAATTGAGTCATAGTGCCCAATACTAAATAAGACAAAACTGATAAAATACAGGTGTTCTTAATAAGAGGGTTGTGTTTTATAGACAAGTAGCTACTTTTCAAAGAATAGGGCTAATTTAGAAATTCACCTATCAAACTTATCAATAACAATAGATCAAAACAGATCAATGTTAAGGCATTTATGTTCAGCTCGTGTAACCATAATATAACTTAAAAAAGAAATAATTTTGAAAATAGATTAAAAATCCTACCTTTTAATTACCATCCATCAATAAACAAACACGTTTTCTGCTACATTAGTCACTGTTACTAGTGTAGTTGTTTTTTAACGTATTTCATCAACCACCATAGAAAGTTTCTGCTTTCTATTATAAACAGTTGGTAGCAGTCTGTTTTGAGGTTGGGAACTGTTTCTGATATCTAACCTATAAAAACAGTTAAGAAACACAATTTATCACATACAGTTTAAAAAATGGTAAGTGTTACTAAATATACAAATCGATTTTTAAAATGAAATTAATTCCAGGGTAAAGCACGTAAAACGCGTAAGATTGCTGAAAAGCGATTTGCAAAAATGAAAAAAATGATTAGTCCCAGCGATCCTAGAATTAAAGCATCCATGCGAGCTCCCCCGAAAAAGAAGAAACCCGAAAATCCGTACGAAATAAAAGTGCATGAAGCCCCGCAAGCGAGTTCGGCTCTATTTTTCCAATACAATACACAGTTAGGCCCACCATTTCATATACTGCTAGATACAAATTTCATTAATTTCTCAATTAAAAATAAATTAGATATCATTCAGAGTATGATGGACTGTTTATATGCTAAGTGTATACCGTATGTCACAGATTGTGTTTTGGGTGAATTAGAAAAGTTAGGACGAAAATATAAAGTGGCTTTACGCATTATTAAAGATCCACGTTTTGAAAGAATTCATTGTCTTCATAAAGGCACTTATGCCGATGACTGTTTAGTACAAAGAGTAACTCAACATAAGTGCTATATTGTGGCTACAAATGATAAAGATTTGAAGAGGAGAATACGTAAAATACCTGGAGTTCCAATAATGTATGTAGCGCAGCACCGATACACTATTGAAAGGATGCCTGATGCTTATGGTGCACCAAAAACATAATTTTAAATATATAATATCAATAAATATTATATTTGTTTTTACTTTCAACAAAACCTCTTGTATTCTACTATCTGATACTTGTGCCTTTTTAAATTTATTAGAACTAATAAATGAACTTTTACTAATGTTAATACTTTTGAAATAAAAAACTTATCTTACAGAAATATGAACTAAAAGAAATGTTTATTTATCTCTTTTTTTATATTAAACTCACATGAGCTATTACCACTACTTTTGAAAATGCTTTTATAAGAAAACATGAAATTATTTTTGTGAATTTTTAAATTAAGAATACAAAAAAAGATTAGTGAAAAAAGCTTACTTATAACATGTTTCCCATGTAATTTCAGAGCATTAAAATGAAACTGCTGCAAAGAACTAATCTCTTGCATTTACCTAAAAAATAAAATCATCAAAATGAATAAACCAAATTCATGCAATTAGTACTCACAATATCGTCGATTTTTAAAATCGAACGAACTGTTTCTGTAGCAAGTGTTATAGCCATGGTTGACACTAGAAGAGGCTGAACTACATTCTCTTCTAATATGTCCGTAATTGTTCCTTTTCTGACATTTATACCTGCAGAAATTTCACCTTTTGCATGTCTAGCTCTTAATTCTGTTACAGTCTTAAAAAGAAAAAATTAATAATTTTGCAGTTTTCTCACAATAAAATATAAATAAGCCTATAGTATTTTACACTTGAATCTGTTAGATATTAATTTATTATGATAAATTTAGGAGCTAAAATCAACTAATATTAAACAGTACAATTTTTTGTATATAAAAAAGAATATATCCATACTATATTAATTATAATTAAATTCAATTGTTACTTGAACAAATTACTCGTAATTTACCTGGATCGGATTAAGTCCGGCATTTTCAGCGAGTGTGAAAGGAATAATTTCAAGAGCGTTAGCGTAAGCTCGAAGGCATATGGAGTCTACTCCTTCGATTTGATCAGCTTGTGCTGCTAGTTTAAGTGCTAACTCTATCTCAGGTGCACCACCACCAGCAATAACGGCTCGTTTTCTGACGAGACACCGTACAACGCACAACGCGTCGTGTAATGATCTCTCTGCTTCTTCCATAACCAATTTATTTGATCCACGCACCAACAATGTAATAGTTTTTCCCGGATTTTGAATCCCTATACGATGAAACATACATTTTAATTTCAACTAGAAAAAACTTTTATGGTGAATGTAAAAAAGGTTATTTGTTAACAATTACGTATTTTATTTTTATTTTTTATGTATAGTATTTCTGCAGAAATACATAGGACACCTTAACAGAGGCTGCTAATTATTATGTAATAATATAAGCCTTTTAGTAGATATAAAATTTGAATTAATTAAAATATGAAATTTAAAAGAGAAAGAGCATCATAATAATATTTGAATGGAAAATTACATTTGAAAACCTTTTTAATTAAAATTGCTTACCAGTAATTTTAACCATTCGATTTCCACCAAACCCAACCTCTTCGGCCAATTCAGCATTTGAAAGGTTTTCTGTAGTAAAGTGATCAAGAGAGGCGATTGGTCTGCATCCTAATGTTTTGGAAACAAATTCAATATCTTCTCTTTCAATGTCCTTTACTACTAAACACTTGATTTTATCCAAAAAGTGCAAGGCTAAGTCAGAAACTGCATCACGAAGGATAGACTTTTGAATCTACAAATAAACAGTGCTTTCAGAAAATCAACTTGTGGTAAAAATAAATAAAATTTATCAATAGGAAAACAAAAAAAAAAAAACAAAAATCATACCAGTAAAACATTACAGCCAACTTTTTTTATCTGCTTCACAATATTTAAAATGTAAGCTCTTTCTTCTTTCAAAATCCTGTCCATTTGTGCATAATCTGATACAATAATGTTATGATCCATGTCAGTTTTTGGAGCAGAAATGCAGAATTGTATTAAACCTATTTTAGCTCGTTCAATTCTTTTGGGTCCATTTATGTTAGCTGCACGATGGGGAAATACTAAACCTTCTACAAGTTCAGTATCCTCAACCGTACCACCCAGTTGCTTAATAACTTTTATGTCACTCAAATTAACTACTTGTTCTCTTCCTACAATTAATAAATAAATAATTAATATAAACTATACAACCTCTCAAGTTAAAAATAACTTTCAATTAATATTGACACTCTATATATGTAGGTTTGTCTTGTTATAAAATGAGATACTTTTATTAACTAATAATCATTTACCATTACCTGGTTCTACTATTTTCAGGACAGCATCAACTGCTAACGGAGCTAACTGACTAGACTGCTGAGATACGACTTTCGAGTTTAATGAAGTAGATGCAGTTTTTACAAGTTGTTCACGATTATCCAGCTGAACAGGAGTGGCGATACCATTTAAAACCTAAAATTAGTAAAAATTAGAATATTCTCAAATAAATGTTTTAAGCACATTATGAATAAAAACTAAAGTTAAATTTTATATATAATACATATTTACATACTTCAACTGCACGTGCTGCTGCTCTTTGAAAAGCATCAGATATTGCTGTTGGATGAATACCACGAGATAATAATTTTTCAGCAGCATTCAATAATGAACCAGCCATTACAACAACTGAAGTTGTTCCATCACCTGCTTCTATATCTTGTGCTCTAGATAATTCCACTAGCTATTGATTATTAAATGGATTATTGTGCATTCAGCTTATGCTTAAAATATTATACATACCATTTTAGCTGCTGGATGGATTACATTCATTTGCTTTAAAATGGTAGCACCGTCATTTGTTATAGTTACTTCTCCATTCCCAGCTTGAATCTGTAAGGAACAAACGGTATGGTTATTTAACTAACCAAGTATTTATCAAGCTACAGTACCATTTTATCCATCCCTTTAGGTCCCAAACTTGTTCGAATTGCATCACTGACAGCTGAAAATTTAAAGTGTTTTTAATAAAAATCTAACTAATGTTACAGTAAACAATCTACTTAGTTGAAGGTAAAACAATAAAAATTGACTAGTTAGTTAATGATTAAAATGTTTCGATGTTATATTTTTCTCATATATATACCTTTTGCAGCGTTAATATTACTTGAACGAATATCGGTAGGTTTACTTTTATCTTTATAAGCAACATGTCTCGATCCACTATTATCACCGCCAGCTACTAAAGGAGTCATTTTATATTATTTTTTATATAAAAATATGTATACGCCTGTTAATAAGAGGATGACTACCGATTATTAATGTTTCACGGACTTTTTTTACAAACGTTGACAGCGATTGTTTACATGAGTTCTTTGACAACCGACATCTATAGCTACCATAGATAATAAATATACAAAGCGTATGATAGCTACAATACATAGGCTGCATCATAGACAAAAGAAGTTACCTAACACCATAGATTGTTGGCAACCAGTATATCTCATCTCGTATATACTACGCTAAGGACTTCCATCCACAAATGAATTGATGAAATCGATAACAAAATTATCATCTAAATATTTGGTCGGATTTATTTGAAAACACTGCAGCTATATAAAAAAATTCAATGTTCACTGTCCAATTGGGATACTTTTGCTCTGTGACTGCTACTGTACTTTTTACTCATAGATAGTAGATACACAAAGGGTTTACGTACGAGTAACAATGAAAAATTCATGAACGTACCTAACCAAACATGTTCGATTCCTATTTTATACATTATAAAAAAAAACAACACATTCCTCTTTATATAAGTTTATTTGCTAAAAATTGTACCATTTCAATACAAACATTTTCAAAATCTGGAATGAGACTCAATACTATAAAGAAAACAAGCATTCACACTTAAAAATACAATACTATAATAATTAAATTTAAATTACAACTACTATTAAAAGAAATAGAAGCAACATCTAGATTACTTATGCCTAGGATTGCGTTTAACAGGTGTATTTTGTTTTCCTACTCTTGATGCTGCAAACTTTTTGTTTTTGAACTTCTTATTTTTAAAAGGTCTTCCCGTTTGCTGTATTGGAATCACTCTACTATCCTTATCTTCCTGATTAATTTTTGGGGCGGCTATCGTCAACACGCCATCAGACGACAAATTTGACTGTATGTTCTTCATATCATGTCCCTCTGGGATAACATATCTTCTAACAAAATGTCTGGAGATATATCCATGTTCATCGGGCTTTTCTTCATGTTTCCCTTCAACAGTTATTGTGTTTTTATCGTCATCAACTTTTACAGTTATTTCATCTGGAGCAAACTGCTGTACATCAACATTAACTTGAAACTTATCTTCATCTGCCTTAATTGGTTCATAATTGGATCTGGATTGTGGTAATACTTGTGGGGTATTGAGGAGAGATCTGGTGATAGCTGTTATAGGTGGGAAAATATCATCGTCGTCCACCTCCATTCCAAACTGTTGACCCAACAGTCTTGAAGGGTGATAGCCTAATCGATCTGTCCAAATTAATGGAATTATAGACATCTTGATAGTCTCTTAAACCTTTTCTTTTAATAATAACACAAGCGGTTACTTTATAACGCAGGTAATCAGTCACCAATCACTTACAATACTCTACTGCTTTCACTCACGATATCTCTACTGAAACTGCTGCAGCCGTTTCATACCGTTCTTATATAGGTTTTCTTAGTTTCTAGAAATTTCTAGAAGCTATGCGCATATTTGACCAATCAGAAATATACGAGCGGTGCAAAGAACCAATCAGACTAGATTTTTCAAATTACTAGAAAATGCCAGAACTGGCTGGAACATTCAAATATCGATATTATGACCGAAGGTGTGTTTTATTCTGTTTTATTAAAAATTGGTAAAATGAAGCACTAAATTTTAAATAATGCCTTTGTAACTCATTTTTCGCTTTCCTTTTAACATCAAACAGCTTCTTTTCGCGACACATTTTGAAGTACAACAACGTTATTCATTATGCAACTTTTTTATCAATAATCAATACACATTAAATATTAGTATATCATTAATTTAATGTGTAAACTGGGGTTAAACTTAACTCATTCTCAATAATCTATATACATATTATAAGCTCATTAATGAAGCTAACAAACTATGTACGTAAAAGGCGACTACAGAATAAGATACATATTGTAGAATTATCCGGGATATTTAAGACCTATGCTTATTGTTTTTAAATAATGTACTGTAAACATAAATTTTGTCAATTAGTGTGCGTGGTTTAGTTCAACAGAAAAGTGGTAAACAAACTGAAAATCTGTGGTAACTGGTAAGCAGTTTTGAAGATTGCCATCAATATTAAATGAAGCTTTAGTGCGTCCGCATTAATTTCAACCAAATGAAAAGTTAATAGGTAGAAAACCAAGGATTTATTCATGAGTACCCGTAGCCGGTTATATTGTTCAAAGACTCAGGATCGACAATATCAACAGATAAAGATAAATTTCAAGCTCACCTAGATATTCAGCAATTTTCTCCTGATGAAATCTCCGTTAATGTCCTTGGCAATAAAATCGTTATAGAAGGAAGACATGAAGGAAAGTAGGACGGGCATGGCTTTGTATCACGCCATTTTATAGGGAAGTATATTCTACCTGATGGTTATGATATTAGAATATTATCAATTGCAGCTCCTAAAATGGATCAGCAAGTAACTGAAAAAAAAAAACGTGAAATCTAAACCAGCAGCATTAAAGGATATTGAACAGAAAGAAGAAGAAAGAACAAAATTTTTTTCTAAGTTATAATGTTTGTTTAACTTTTGCAAATTTTGAAAATAAGACAGTCCTATTCATTTATGTATGATTAGAGAGTCAGTAATAAATATATACCTAATCTTTGAATGTTGGCTTTGTACAATTGAAAGGTACATGAAATTATGATTTGCAATATAACACTGTAAGATTGATAGTTTTTTTTTTTACCAACCACAGAAGGACTTGCAATAACAAAAAATTATAACAAGAATAATTCTGAAACCGGCAACTTTTAAGTCAGCGTTCTTGGGGCCACTGTGCTGAACGATCAGTAAGAGGAACAAAGATTACATCCATAAGTGGTGTTCGTCTTACAGTTCCATCCTCAAGTTTATCTATCTGCTCAAGTGCTTGATCCCCTCCAGAAGAACCCACAGGTAGTATTAGTCTTCCACCAACCTGTAATGAAATATGAAACATCTGTATTCCTTCCTAGTTCAAGAAAATGTTTGTTAAAACTACAGTTTAAAACTTACTTTTAACTGCTCTATGAGAGCTTGTGGAATAGTAGAAGCTGCTGCACCAACATGAATGGCATTATATGGACTATATTCTAGAACACCAAGACGACCATCACCAACTATTATTTTAACTCTCCCAGATTCTAATAGATCTGGATTTCCTTCTTTCATGTTCTCAATAGACTTGTTTACCAGTTCAGGTATATGTTCAACACCAACGGCTAGTCTAAAACAATATTACTAATTTGTTAAATGTTTGTGTAATTGAATGTCAGAATACTAACCCATCTTTACCCAACATAGTAGCCATACAGGCAGTAAGGTAACCACTTCCAGAACCAACATCTAAAACTCTTTCTCCAGGTAGTAATTTATCTTTCAGTAACTCCAATGCATAGGCATGCATATGAGGAGCACTAATTGTAACACCATAGCCTATTCCTTGTGGACTATCTGTGTAAGGGTTGGATTTGCAGTAGAAACCTCTATCAACTTTTAACATTGCATTTTCTACAATGTCACTTTTAATAACATTAGAAGCTAGAACAAAAAATGTAAAATAAAAATATATACAATGCATTTAAATTTTTCTGAAAACCATTTACCTCGAAGATATCGTACTAATTCTTGGTTTGTTCTCCCTTTTGCTTTCCATGCCATTTTAAAGTACTTATTAACTTGGTGCTTTACTATTATATAGACTTTAGGAGTCAATTTACGTTCAAATAGTTATGTTTACACATTTACTCCATTTGTTAGTTTTAAACTTTGACATTTATGTCCTTGACGTTAAATTCTATGGGTGCACCTTAGAATACAAATGCTCTCAGGATACGCACGTAATTAATAATCCTGACCAAAAAATTAACGTAAACGAAATAAAATAATTAATAAATATCCAATAATTCATATATTATCCATAAATTTTCACTTTGTGTAAGTTGCTATTAATGCAGGTAAAAATTAATTTAATTTTCTCCTGCTACACTAACGACCAGAGTTCGATTCTTTGCCGATGCAATATTTTTTTCTTCTTAAGTTAATAAATAAAATAAATTAAGATTATTATACTCATTGTTTTAAAGATCACTAGTAAACTAGAATGGAATCTATTAGCCTGGAGTAAAGAGGGGCAGAGGAAAATCTAGTAAGATTACTGTTTATAAAACAGAGACTTGGGATGTTCTACTTTTCGGGAGATGTGAAAATTGCTCAGAATAGTAGGGAATGGAGGAGTGTGTTCAAGCAGTCTTCGGACTAACGAACTTACGAAGATGATGGTCAAATACTGCTCTTTCGTTAAATAGTATATTTATATACAAATTGATTTTCTAAACACTATGAACATTAAAATAGCCAGTTCAATTCAAACGAAAAGGCAACGCAATTCAAGTCGGGTGTTCAATATGAATAATACTTTCTTTAAAAGAGATTGTTTACTGCTTTTTAAAACTTTTTAAAATTGGATAAATATTGTCAAATGCTTCATAAATTTCTTGTCGTACTTTAGCGCCCGTTAAAACAACTTTTCCCGAAACAAAAATGAGTAAAACGATTCTAGGCTTAACCATTCGGTAAATTAGCCCAGGAAACAATTCAGGTTCATATGAACTAAAAGAACCATGAGTAAGAACAAGTCCTTCCAATCGAATTGGAAATTTCACATCACAACTTCCCACCATATTTTGTATTTTAAAGTCAAGGAACTTAGCAGGGAATCCTAATTTTTGGATTATTCTGGCATATTTTCTTGCAGCTAAACGAGAATCTTCTTCGCTTTTTGCACCTGTGCATACCATTTTACCAGAAGAAAAAATTAGTGCGGTGGTGCGCGGCTCTCTTATACGCATTATTACAGCGGCAAAACGTTTAGGATTATATTCTGCATTACGTGCGTGCAAGGCGATTTTTTTCAAATCTAATTTACAATTTAAATTAACTGTTGATACAATGTTTCTGAAAATCACAGAATTATTACTTAGTTAATGCTGTAAGTTTCACGTCAAGCATTACTTACTGTAGTTGTGGAACAATGCCAGGATCTGCAGAATGAGGTGTAAGTGGAGTCATTGGAGCTGGTGTTGCAGGACCAATACTTGGTGGTGTTACTGAGTTATTTGATCCTCCAACATTAACCATTGACGAAGACATCATGGAATGTTGCTGTTATAATAAAATAATTAACACTTTGTTCATGTCTGCTGAATTAGTTTATTTTTTACATGCATATAGAACAACTTCTTGATTTAAATAAAAGATTTTCCTGCAGTATATACTATTTTGTTTTGAATTAAAAACTGTTCAGAAACTAACTGTACATAAGTTTTATATAATGTGAAGTTTTGTGGAGTCATTTGACTTTGCTGATCAAGATACTACAGATTACTTACAGGAGTTGTTGCCTGCATCATACTTTGTGGTGTAGTGAATCCAGGTACATATTTTGTAGGTTGCTGGATAATATTCATACTCATTCCAAGTCCAAGGGTAGGTGTTAAGCCCCCCATTGGAGCTAATGGAGGCACCTGTTGATTTTGTTGGTTTGATTGCTGTTGCTGTTGTAAAGCATTCGGAAGAATTTGTTGGTCTTCTTCAGGTTGATGAAGTGGAGTACCTACAGTAATTAATTAATCATTACTTTTTATTACTACTTGTTAGGCGATTGAACTTGCCTATACTGGGTATACTAAACCCAGGACTGGGAAGCATTTGATCCATTTTAAGTAGTTTTTACTTAGAATTTTCTTAAATATGACCCTATTTTTTTTAATCAATTCCACTTTGGAAAACGTTTTACCGCCGTTATTACTTTTCCTTCTAAAAACCTATTTGTTTTTGTTTATAACCTCACTCATCTCCTCATCTGTACTCAACAACACAAGTCATAGAGAAGAAAACAATCTATAAACACAAACCATTGAAGTGGAGTGAATCTGTAGTCAATGACACAAACTGACACAAACAATGCTTTACTAAACCATTGAACTTCGATTGATAGCATAGATTAGAGATATACAATACTTTATGGACTGATAGCAATTGATAGTGTCTATTCGCACGAAGAAGAATCTTGTTGATTATCTTATGAGCTTCTTACTTTATTTTAAACATAGGTGCACAAATTTTTAAAAATTGAGTTGTTATTGTTTATAATTTTCAATGTAAATCAAAGAAATGTCTGACTTTATGATTGAAAAAATATTAATGCTTTAAATAAAACGTAATTCATAATCTTTCCGAAGTAAGGTTGGCTGTGATAACTTTTTTCTGTCAATCTTATTTTGGTATACAAGTATACAAATATGCAATTTTCAGTGTAATTTTGACTTCAACATACACACCGAACGCACGATATTTCACTACCCTACCGGTTATGGTAAAGTTAGTTCAACAATAAATTAATAAAGTAAGAAGGATTTTCATGTTTTAAAATCTAACAAGGTAAATTAAGTGAATATGTTTATATTACAATAAATCAAATTTGTTCAGAACATAAAACTGTTATTTGTTTGCATCAGTCACATTGTTGAAATTTGGTTTTAGAATTTTAGATAAAAATTAGTTTCAATTTGGGGGTAAAATGGCAGGCCCCGATGTTGCAGCTTTGGCAGCGGACTTAGCTCGTGCGGTAGAGCTAACTATGAGCTCTGATGCTTCACAAGCTGATCGAATTAAAGCATACAATGCATGTGAGAGCTTCAAAGAAACTTCTCCACTTTGTGCAGAGGCAGGTCTTTATTTGGCTGCTGGTACTCAGTATTCATTAGTTTCAAGGCATTTTGGATTGCAATTAATGGAACACACTGTAAAATATAGATGGAATCACATTTCACAGCAGGAAAAGCTGTTCATTAAGGTTAGTCATAGTGTGGATGATAAATAATGTAAACTATTTTTTTTAATTGTTAAGGTTGATATTTTGCATCATGATTTGTTTCAATTGCTGTAGTAACTGTAAAATTTTAATAACTGATATTTTTTATATTTTCATTTTGAAGGAAAATGCAATGAAGTTATTAGCAGCTGGAGGTATAAGTGAAGAGTCTCACATGAAAGATGCTTTAAGTAGAGTAATTGTGGAAATGGTTAAAAGAGAGTGGCCCCAACAATGGCCAGGCCTTCTGGCAGAACTTTCTGATGCCTGTGCTTGTGGAGAGACACAGACTGAACTTGTTCTTTTAGTGTTCCTTCGATTAGTTGAGGATGTTGCTCTATTGCAGGTGATGTTTTAATATATAAAAGTCCATTAATGTCAACTTCTACCTTTAATCTTTTTACAGATTCTCGAATCAAACCAAAGACGTAAAGATATCTATCAAGCATTAACAACAAACATGGCAATAATTTTCGATTTCTTTTTAAGACTTATTGAATTACATGTAAGTCAATTTAGACAGCAAAGTGATGCTGGTGATGTTAATAAAGCAAATTCTCATGGTCGTGTAGTTCAAGTGGTTCTTTTAACACTTACTGGCTTTGTTGAATGGGTATCTATGACTCACATTATGGTCCATGAGGGAAGATTACTTCAAATTTTATGTTTACTCTTGAATGATGGTGCTTTTCAGTATGCAAGTGCAGAATGTCTTTTACAGGTAAACATAAATCACACTTACTTATAGACTTAAATGAAATATTAATCATTTTGATTGTAGATAGTAAATCGAAAAGGAAAAATGGAGGAAAGAAAGCCTTTGTTGATGTTGTTTAGTGATCAAACTGCCCAATGTCTTTTAGGAGCTTCAAAGTTACAAAATACTAGTTTAAATGAACAGCAGTACTTATTTCAGAAACGGCTAATTCAAGTAAAATTAACTAACTTAAAATTATCAAATTTAGTTAGTTACTCATTTTTCCTTTAAGGTTTTGACAGGACTTGGAACTCAGTTGTGTGCATTATGGGGCAAAGAAGGAGTAGGTCGCCCACAAAATTTTTCTCTGTTCTTGGATGCCATTCTAGAATTCTCAAGTCATCCAAGTTTAATTTTAGCCCATTTAGCAAATCCTCTTTGGAATAGCATGCTTAAACATGATCATATTTCACGAGACTCAGTTTTTTTGTCATATATTCCTAGATGGGTAAGAATCACCTCTCCAAAAATTGTTAAACTTAATTATCCACCAGGAAAGGCTACATTGTCTTTGGAAGATCCGGCAACTTACATCAGAATGGACTTCGATAGTGACGAGGAATTTTCGGTGTTCTTTCATCGTTGCCGCTCTGATTTTTTGGATACCCTAAGGTTGATTAATTTATAATTTAAATATTATATTGAATAGAAGCAAGTCAACTAAAACTATTTACAGGCAGGCAACTGTGGTCGCACCCTTGGTAACTTTTGGTTATATGGAACAGTGGCTCATGAAATGTCTACAAATACCAAACACTACATTTGGTTTAAGTATCAATGATCCTTTACATCTGGAGTGGGAAGCTTTGGGAGCTTGCCTGGAAAGTGTCCTTAGTCGGGTTTTACAAGCACAAGAAAGACCTTCCATACCAACTGGTTTGAGGTAAGTGATCTTGGTGAAACATCATGGGCAGTAAAGATCAAGTTTGTTTTTAGATTATTACAGTTGTGTTTGGCATATCAACCTGCCGATCCTCTTATACTATCTACTCTGTTGACATGCATTTCAGCGTTGTTTGTGTTTCTGAGTATGTCTTCTGGACACATGGCACCCCAAATCAATTCAGTTGCTATCTCAGGTGCTGCTTTATTGCCACAGGTAAAGTTATGAATCTATTTTTTATTAATTGATCCGCTTGCTAATAAACGTGCTCTATTTAGGTGTTGGAAAAGATATTTTCTGCTTTGGTGTATTCTCCTGAGGGACAAACGAAAGACACACGTACTCGAGCTGTTAAAAACGTTCGACGCCATGCGGCCTCCCTCATGGTTAAAATAGGCAACAAATATCCATTGCTATTACTGCCAGTGTTTGACCAAATTCGTTCAACAATCGAAACGCTTTCAGCACCAAATGCATCAGCTCAACTTAGTGTACTGGAGCGTGTAACGTTGCAGGAAGCTCTTCTTCTTATTTCGAACCACTTTTGCGATTGCGAACGGCAGTGTACGTTCGTGGGAGAAGTTTTACGGGAAGCAAACACACAATGGCTTGCGTTGGCGGGAGCCCGTGCGTTTGAGAATGCGCGCGAGTTTGTACGATTTGTAGGACTAGATAAACCACCTGGTGAGGCTGGAGTTGATGATAAAACTGGTTCGAACCGTAGCAGTCTTGTTTATTGTCTGAACTTGTTAGTGGGCGTGGTGAAGAGATGCGCATGGCCAGAAGATCCGGAACGAGCAACAAGGGGCGGGTTTGTTGTGGCCTACACGGAATCAGGCATGTATTTACAAATTTTTTTTATTAAAGCAAATAGAAAATTTTTCTCTACAAATAAGGGATATTATTTTGCATTTTGTAGTCGATAGCGACATAAAATTTAACTTTTTCGTTTCTTTTTTATAAAAACAGGTAATCCAGTTTGTCGAAATCCGGCGGCACCCCACGTCGTTCCTTTATTGCCACATGTTCTTTCCCTAATTAGAATATTCAATGAACTGTTTATACCGGAGGTGCAAGCAATTTTTAATCAGGAGTACAAAGGTTGTCTGGCTATGTTAGATGTAGAACGGGCGAATTTGCTAGGCCTTGTTGGTCATCATACAACAACAGAATCGAATGATGTTCAAGGAAATCAAACACCCTATGAGAGAATGCAACGGTTTCTAACAGGACTTCATGAAAGCTGCTATCACATGATGGGTTCAATTGGACCGTCATTAGGAAGGGATTTGTATTCACTACCCGATTTAGGCCCTGCCATTGTTAACAGTGTTCTCTCTTTTCTTGAGGTAAGTGAAAGAGATATTCGTAAATATTGTACGTATGATTCACGTATTTTTTTAGTTCATTCCTGAATACAGATTGAGGCCAATTATTAGAGTATTTCTAAAGCCGTTCTTTCATGCTTGCCCTCCGAGTTTCTACGAGTCCGTAGTGTTGCCTGTTATTGTGCACTTTGCACCCCTTAGTAAGTTTATTTACATTTATTTGAAATAATTATACTATTAAATTTTTATTCTAGTGGTTAATCGTTTATATACCAAGTGGCAATACGTGAATGAGCTTCGTAACAGAGAAGCAGCAGATGATAACAGTACTGATACCCAGGAGGTTCTGGAAGATATTCTGACACGCGCGCTTACACGCGAATACCTCGAATTGTTAAAGGTAGCTTTGGTTGGTGGCAGTCTTTCTCCCGATACTATGGAGACTGATGACTTGAGTATGGATGGACCTCCACCTCCTACACGAACTAATATGGCGACAGAGGTAATTTCCGATCTTGGTACGTTATTACTGCGGTCGGAAACAACGTGCCAGTCGCTTGTATTGGCTGTGTTAGGGGCTCTCGCTTGGTCCGATAGTAATGCATCTCTTAAGGCCACGTACTTGGCAGGACCAGTGGTGCGACAGCTCGTTGCTGACCATTCGCTGAATGGTGCAATGGCCGCGCATGTCATTGCTGCAATTTTGAATGCACTCACGTTACATGGTCAGCATGATGCAAACCAAGGCTGTCTCTTAACTTTGGGGGCTCAAATGTATGAGATGCTTAGGCCAACATTTCCTGAGGTACTTTCTGTTATGCAACAGGTACCAGGTGTGAATCCGGTGGACTTGCAAAAACTTGACGAGCGTATATCTGGATCGACCAGTAAAGGAAACAAAGTAGAAAAGGTCAAGAAGGATTTATTTAAAAAGATTACGGGCACGGTAAGTAATTGAAAGGATATTTAAGATAGCTATAAATTTGGGAACGGTACAGAAATATAATTTTTCTTAAAGTTGATTGGTCGAAGTATGGGTCAACTTTTCAAAAAAGAAGTTAAAATACAAGACCTACCAAAACTCGAATTGCCGAAAAAAGTGGGAAAAGAAGAATTAGCGCCAGATCTTCGAAACATATTCACCGTATGACTTATTGAGGTGCTGAAGATCGATTGTGTACTATTAATTTTTTGTTGTACATTCCTAAATTATTATTTTCCTGTCGACGTAATACGCGGTCGTCGCATTTGTAAATACATTTTGTTATGACATTTAGTTCGTATGAATAAAACAATTAATTTGTCGTGTTGTTTTTATTCATTGAAAATTAACAAAAAAATTAATCAAAAACCATCACTCGAGAGCTGCGACGTTGTGGCAGTTATAACCTTTCTCCTCGAGATATCTGTATCATAACGATCAATTTTTGTGGAAATGAAGTCACAAGAAAATCAAAAATAAAAATTAGTAATTTCAAAAGTTTTACTTCCGAAATCAACAAAAATATGAGTCATCTTAAGTGTTTAATTCGTCTTTGCTTTGCATAAATATTATATATACACACATGCTTACGAATTAAATACGAAAACTCGTAATTTATGTACGAGACAAAATGACTAGACAATTTGTTAGTTCAATAAAAAAATTACCAATTTAATTTACCTACTAATTATTTTTCCTTAAGCAACTGAATCTTTCTATTTTTACTTGCAAGCGGGCTGATTAAAATACATACAATTCTCTGAGAAATGTATACTACTTTTCATGAGTATCTGAATATAAAAAGGGATCGTTGTGATATCAGAGTAGACAAGGAGCAGAGACCACCTTCGAACAAAAAGAAATCAACGATCGACTCAATTTATAATATATATATATATAAACAATAATATTGAAGATTGTATATAATACAACGAAATGAAATTTACAGTAGTAATTACATTATCATCATTACTTTTTTGTTTGTTCTCTTCCAAAATTAGTGCTTAATAGAAGCATCAGCATCGTTCGTGGTAGTGTATTTTATAATGTATGTAAATGTACTTGTCATTATCTATATCGTCGAGATGTAGTAAAAACACGAAGTATCTATCGTTTTCTTCATTTTTCTTCATTATTATATTATATAAACAGGTAACCTAACATAATTTAACAACGTCTAAGTCTCTCTCGTCAAACGTCAACAGCGGATGATGATAATGATGGAGGACGACGACGACGTCGACGGTGTATGTCTACGCGGCACCACCGTCTGCGTTGCCGTTCCGAAGCCGGTGCCGTCACCGATAATGTATCAATTGCTGTTGCTGTTTTGGAGCTCAGTCGCCGACGTCGATTTCGCGTGATTGTTTGCGTCGCAAGAGTTGCTTAGGTTTAATGATGCGGCTGCGGCAGCGGGCCGAAAGTCCGTGCAGTATGGGAACAACTTGTGGCATCGTAGCTTGAAGTCTTCTATTAAACTATCACAATCGCCCAGGGCTCCGCTCTTCAGCGCCTTTAGTACGTTTGCGCATGTCTGCATGCAGACAAACCATTTATAGACATTCAAGCAAAACAAAAATGAGGGGGTCCATATAAGATTTTTTTGAGTTAATTGTATGACAATGGAGCCCTACTTATATTGTACTTTGCTAAAACCCCATTATATAAATACACGAGAATTTTTATCTTGATATAGTCTGGTCATCATTTTCAATTTAAATTGCACTTCATAACGCTTGGGGTTGCTTTTAATTCTATTTTCATTGTATTTGTGACTTCAGTGCACAATAATCCTTACAAAGAGTGACATACATTGAAACCCATTATTTAAGAATATAAACTGTTTAAATAATATAATTACAGTTTCCAGAAAAAAAATGAAGGCCAGCTCAAGGGGATGAGATTCTCAGATTAAATTGTGTATTTTGATATAGGTTTCGGCAGAATATACCGTTTTGGGCTCCATTTTTTTCATTATTACATTAAAAAAAAAAACTCTTTGAATAAGATGTAACCGGTACTTATAAAGGGTTGAAGGTATAAATAATTCCAAATAGAAAAATATTAAACTTTATACCTAGTTCAAGAATCGAAGAGTGTTCACTCAGCAATTTGAACTGTCCCTTTAAGAGAACAGCTGTAAAAATTGATGTCTTCTGGGTTTTGGGTTTGATTTTCTCAAGTAATTGTATTTGAAGTACTAGATTTAAGGTATTTAAAAAAGTTAAAAAACACACACTACAGTTCTATTTAAGAAAAGTCAACATAATTCACCTTTTCGACTTTTTTGCATTAAATAAACAATAGGAAGGTACCTACTGTCTGCTAATTTGTTAATAAAGATTTTTATTAACCAATTTAATCTTTATAAATCTACCACCGAAATTAAAGAATTGAAATTTAAAGGATTTGAATATTTTATCAAATAATTTTTCTTTAGTTTAAAAGGAGTATTACCAAAAAACATTCAATATTATGAAAATTGTTAAGGCGTTCGTTTTATGGTGCTTGTTCCAAATTTTTACCTCTTTTTTTGTAATTTCCATTTTCAGTTTCAGAGAAACCTTTAGCAAACATTCAGTTTTGTTCTGTATAGTTTAAAATAATATTTGTCGTTGATAATTAAATAATATTAGTACTTACCTGAATATTTACATCCTTAAATTTATTGTCTAAACTGGTAACAAGTTTAAGTGCACATTCTTGATTATTAGGGTTGAGCTGATAAAGCACTTTACAGCACTCGAGGGTGGCCTCTATACTGTCGCCCTGCTTTGATAAGTATTCCGAATTCAATTCGGTCGAATTCTTCTTTCGTAACAGTGTCTCTGTCTCCTTCTCCAACACTTCTTTAACTGTTTCATCTAAACTGTCTCTTACCCGTTTCAGGAAATCCGAAAATTGGATTAGACATGAATGAAGCTTGGGATTATTCTCGCTTACACTGTATCCCCTTTTTAACGACTGCAACATAAGCAGTACCTTTTCTAAAATAAAAAGAAAAAATAACAGACGTGCCTTTTGAGTTTATTGGATAGTCTATATCTTACCTTTCCTATAGTATATCTCGAACGCCATAAGATGAGTTTCTATCCTATTTTTGGCTAAGCTTTGCAGAGGCTGAAGGAACTTTATGGCTTGTTCTAATGGATCACTGACCTGTAATTAGTAAAATATTTTGTAACATTTGATTACCACCGTTACCTGTTAGCAAAATCTAATGATTAAGAACTAAAAATTACAGATTCCTTTTCATGAAATTAACATGAAGAAAAACAGAGCTTAAAGGTTTATATTTAGCTAAGCACTCGGCTATATGTATATCGGAATTACTTACTTTTGCTAATTTTTCTGGGATCAATTCATCTAATTGTGGTGTGTCTGCTTCAACGTCACCCTGTTGCTTAGATTTGTGGTACTGATCTTTTTTGACTTGAGCTTGAGCCGCCTGTGCTATTTCTTGTTCCGCTTTTCTTCGCGCTTTCCTCTGTTTGTTTCGGAGCTTTTTTAACTCTGAAGGTGCTAAATTCTCTGTAATAATAAAAATACAACGTGTAATTATACAACACGCTATTGAAATGTAACTTCTTCAAACATACCGGGATAGGGGTTAAGGAATTGGTTTAATGGTATTATTTGTACACTATGAATTTAAATTTTACACACTATACATGCCGGCGTTGCCTGTAACGAACGTTGCATTGAAGCGATCCCCACTACGAACTCGACTACGTGGCCGAGTAGAGGGGGAACATTCGTTGCATGATTTCGTTACATAGCAACTCGCATGAAACGAAGTTACCCTACCGTGCGTAAAGTTTCACTTGAAAAACTTTGTTACAACTGTTATTATTAAATTAAAAATTAAAATGGAAGACTTTTCGTTATTGCTATGAGAAAAAATACGCATTAATAGTAACATTAAACTATATTTTTATATAAACACCTTAAATATTTTTTTTAAAAATTTAGACTAATTTCGCTCAAACAAGACCAAGGAAAATTTCGAAAAAACAAACCAATTCGGTTACAAATAAAAAACGCCTATTTATTGGTTTATTAATTTACTAGGACATAAAAAAATGTTTTTTAGAGAGGACACGGTTATTGTTCCTGTTAATGTTACGAGACTTTTAATGCTGTCTTTTACTATTAGCAGTGCTTGTACATTTAGACCATACCATAAATGAACATATTGTACAATACAGTGCGGCATTGAGCGAACAAAGCAAGTTCAAAAATGTGACAGAACAAAAGACTTTTTTCCTTTTATTAAAACGGTCATTTGTTATGCCACCGCGCGTATGTTTCTACACACTCGCGATTTAATGAATCAGTTGCATTCATAATATTTTTGCAAAAAAGAAAAAACCGCAAACTTTCTCCGAGTTTCTTTAGAATTCCTAGACGAATTAAGCGGAGTCGTGACAAGAAAGACAGTAAATATGTGTTCTACATCAATTGTACATATTTATACATGTATGGACACAAAGTAATAAAGGCATAACATACAGGTCGTTACAAATAATATTCCGCAACACGCGCGCCAATGTTCATAAATTACATTCCCTCCAAAATATGTTTATTATACCATCATCATAGCTGTATGACGTATTGTATAGTACAGTAACTAATTCTTGTATGTTCTGGCAAGTAGAACATGTTCGGTTTTATAGGAAATTACGAAAAACGCCTTGCAATATATTTAATTAAAACACATCATGTTATTAATTTTAGTTTTTCTTTGTTCGCGCTCGCGATTTTTCCTTTAAATGTTAGAAATCGGTATGCTGTTACCCAAGACACTTGTTAATGTACAATTCTGAAGGTGTATAATGTTTTCTTTTTTTTTAAATTTAAATTACATACCTTCTTTCATAACGATATCAATACCATATCACCTAATCATTGTTTCTTTTAAATTACGTTAACCGTTGTGGCCCCGGATTTTCTTAAATGTACATCTAATTTTCAAATTTGGATACGCAAAACTTCGTTCTTTACCGTGGTTCAAAACAATTTTAATTTGTATGACATTAAAGCGCCAGGATTTTGAATAATCGAAGGAAATGTTCAATAATTTTATGATCTTGTACTTTAAATCTCAAACATTAAAAATTTAATGGTTATTTAATTTAAATAATTAATTTATTTTAATGTAACATGTAACCAATTAATTGTAATATACACCCGAATATAAACATATAAACCCGCATACTTCTTCGCAACTGTTTACTTCCACCTCGAATACGTAAATTAATTAAAAATTGTGATAAAAAACATAATATTAGTTAGTTTTACTTTTTAGTTAGACATTTTAATAGTTAGGTAGTTCCAAAATACTGTATTAGGATACGATTTAATTGCAAGACAAAAACGATTCAATTAAAACTATGAATTGATTCATTTAGTGAAAATTTGCGATCTCGCATAGTATGACTAATTTTTTAAACCATCCATAGTCCGTTAATTTTTTTAAAACTTCTCAAAAAAGACAACAAATTTAACGGTGTTGTTTTCACTGTTGTAATCGCTGCATTGGTTCAAATATAATTATTCAACTTCATTAAATGGCACCTGATCTCTTATTAGGTGTATAATAAATTAAAAATTTCTTGTTGGAAATTATTATACAACTGTAATTTAGAAAAATGCGGAAGTCCAAGCTGTGTGGGAACGCGCTTTTTAAAATGGTATTATAAAATCAATGTTTCATTTGTAATGTAGAAAAACAAATTTTAATTTTACGCTTTGTACTGTGCACACGCCTTTACAATTTTGATGTGATGTAGGTACGTTTTTGTAGGCTACCTATAGGTGAATATAACGTCAATTTGTTATGCATAATGTTCTCATGAAATGTTTACCTTACATAAAACTTTATTAAAACTAATTAAAGAGCGCGTTAAGAGGGTAAAAAGCCCGATAAGTAAGTTAAATTTTGGGATTATGTCAAACACTAAATCGGAGACTTCAACGGTAGTTCAAGAAAGAAACCTTAGAAGGTTAAACTAAACTTATCCCACAAGTATTTAAACACAAAATATATCTTATAAAAGTAATCTATGAAAGTAACCCTTTTTGTTTAAATAAAATTTTGTGAAAGTAAATAGGATTCTTATTATATATCAAGGAAAAGTAAATTGTAAAACCTAAGATCCGCAATTCCGCGCAAAGTCCGGTTATTTTTATAAATGCGGAAGTTCGCGCAGTATCATACGTTACTTCTTTTATTTTCTATTGTTATAGTTGCGATTTATTTTAAGTATCTATATTTGTCCATTAATAAACCGCAAGATAATTTTAGCGATCGGACTAAATTTTTCTAATACCAACAAGACACAAGACAATTATTATTGCATTGAACGCTAAGAAAGGTTGGCGTACCGCAAACTGCGAGCACGTCAGCGGCCACACCTTTTCGGTTTTCTTGGCGTTTAGAGAAAGGCATAGAGCACAGGACAGGCACCAACGAACGAACAAAGTTCGAAAGAACGTATACTTACATAGAAGTGGAACGTGCTCGGCAAGCAATTTAAAGGGTACAACAATTGTTTAAATAACAAAAGTGGACGGTTTTGTAATTTGGGTCAGCCTGTGACCGGTCTCTCATAATAAATACACGTAGATACCGAAATAATATCGTTAGAAACTGTGCATGTTAAACAGGAGGCCTTCGTTTTCCCCGATTCGATTCAATTCGTATATCAGTGGATCTTGGTTATTCGGGGCTCGATGAATAAGTTTTATTGCGGGCCTTTCTCAAATCAAAAAAAAATAAAAGCTAAACTATAAAATTCCTAGATATCGCGTAATTTTCAATTTTTACACAACGGATGCATGGGGACTTTTGTGAAGTCCTGCAAAGTGGGGTGCCTGATGGGATTGCATCTCTTGCATGATCTTAAAAGATCCGCTACTGTTTGAATTATTGCAAAAAGAGAAATTTTGCTAGTCCTAATTTGAAAATTGGTTAAAAATGATACGCAATTGTGAATTATTTCCTTAGATTTAACATGTTTTCGCCAAAAAATGTCACCTTGCCGCGCTTCTACATGAAATAAATTTAAATTCGCTTGAACTACAACAAAAAGCCAAATTTTGCGCGTCAAAATTTGAAAATTAGTTAAAAATGACACGAAATTGTGAATCATTTCCTTCAATTTCGGAAATACACATGTCACTTTCCGACACCTTGCGGCGCTTTTAAATGAAACAAACTTAATTTGGCTTGAACCACTATAAAGAGTAAAAAATTTTGCGCGTCCAAATTTGAAAATTGGTTAAAAAGGAATGGAAATTATTATGAACTATTTCCTTCTATTCTGTAAAAACATATTTTCATCAAAAGACATGCACCTAACACCTTACGACATCCTGCCTAGCTTTTATATCATACGAACTAATTAAAAATTGGTTTGAACTCATTGGTAGATTGTGGACATTCGCAGCCGCAAGCATAATATTTTGGGGTTTTTTATTCAACAAAAAAGAAAAAATCAATCTATAAAATTCCTAAACAATTTATGTGCGTAAACATTTACCTTTTTCTTTGCAATTAATAAATCAGTCGGTAGTTTTCACATAAATCTATATTTGAGAGTAGCAGCACACATTTAAAATTGCTTGTACTAAGTTGACACAGAACAATTTTCCGGCAAGAAGTAAACACATTTCCGGTAGTACTTCTGATCTGTTTCAGACTATAACTAATGATTTTTAACCGCTTATAGTTGTAGTAAAAGACCTAACGTTAAATATATGTACATATTTAATGGCACGAATAAAACGCTACTTCTATAGCTGTCAATTCCTTAAAATTGTTCGACAGTCTTCAATTGACATAACACGCTTTAGTTATTTACCGAACAAGTTTGTCTGATACGATTAACACAGCAGCCTGATTCAAATGCAGAACTTTCGAATTGTTAAAGCTCATTTTGCGTAGTTAATGAAGAAGTTCAAGTATTATTTCGTAACGAAATTTAAAATGAAAATATGAATCACACATTTAATGCCGTACCTTTTAACATTACAAAACATCCTGAGGAATCTCCTCTTTATTTTTTCTATTGTACTACATCCTACAGGTTTTGCTTTGTCAAAGTGTTTTGCCGTAGTAAAAAGAACGACGTGGGATTTTGCTATATACAATAAGTTTGCGACTCTGGTGAAAACTTTGTATCTAGTTGTAATTTGTTTGAATAATTATATTCTTACAAAAGCTTATTAAGCATTTATTCAAAATAAATTGACTCATCATCGTCATCATCATAGATCATATCAGAGTATTTGTATGGTTATGATTGGATAAATGAACACTGACTATAATTTTCACCAAAATGACGGAAAAAGGATAAACAAGGATAAAAACAGTTCATATAATTAATTATCAGATTTTTTTAAATAGGGTGTTGATAACCGTTAATAAGTATTTTTAAGGTTGTAATTATTTATGGACAATAAGATTAATTGATACTGTCCTTGTTCAGTAACAAACAGAGCTAACGTAAGACAATTTCAGCTTTGGAGATTATAAATGTTTAAAAATGAATCTATTATATTCTGCGATACATTTTTAAACGTACTGTATATTAAACAGTCAATCCTAATGTCATAGCCAGACATACAGGCGGGTATTTCATATATTTAACTCCAGAATTCAACGGTCTTATCTGTAATAAACAACAACAACACAACTTTCTATCGCCGGAAGAAAATGGAATAAGTAGAGTGCAAAGCGATTAAAAAGCCAATTTAACTGAACCGAGGTACGCATGCTAATGGCACTGCACATGTAAATACGAGACTACTAATGTCCCATAATATGTAGGTTGGCTACCATTAAACACTGGACCGCTCTTAAAAGTTGGAAATAAAATAATGGTGAATGAGATAACATCGAACCTCGAGCAATAAGCTCGGACACATGACAGAAAGTACCACTAAAAGACGAAATATGCATGCCCATGTTTTAAATGAATATATGATGGACAATACAGAAATCAGATGCTTCGTTTCAAGCAAAAGAAGAAACTCAAGGAGCACAGTTCTTACGACAACCTTAACCTAACCTAACCTAACCTTAAATTGTTGTTTTTAGAACATGTTTAATTATTCTTTCTTTTCCTTTGATTGAAAATGTCACTATTTTGTGATAATACAGTAGCGGAAAACACTTTGAAAAAGGAAACATTTTATGATGAATTTTGATTCAATCGATACTTTTCGGACAAACCTTTTATCAAGTTTGTTTCAGAATTTTGGGTTATATTTTTTATGTAGAATTTCTTGCACATATTTAAAAAAGATTTACACTTCACGCTAAATCATGAAATGCATTCATAATTTTCTATAATAAATTTAAAACTCTCTTCTTTAAATCGACGTAAATGGTAACCCATCCGAATGATTACATTCTCAACACAAACCGTCCACAATAACGAACCTTGGTCTAGACTAGAATTTCAGTTTCCAAATCCGAAAGTGTAAACGGGAGAGCGAAATCACTTCGAGTCATGAATGCGGTATTTTTCCGATAAAAATAACAATGTTTCTATTCCACGACTAACGAAAATTGTAATAACACATTGATAGATCTGTCCTCGATTGTTTATGGCGAGGTAACAGAAGACGATGATTAAATGAATTAAGTGATCTAACATTTTAACTTCCATCAACATTTTCCGAAGAAGTTTCTCTTTTTAATCATCATCAGCTAATTTCAGGATTTATTATCATCAGCTAAATCAACTTCACAAAATTACGTTACATATTTACCTCTCCTAGAACCATATACTGGAATGTAGAACTTACTAATTATTATAGTTTATCAGACAAAGGCTAGAACAAATACGTCAAGTTTTGTAAGGTGAAAGCAATTTTTTTATTTATAATCCGAAACAGATAAACACTTTTGACTGATAAAATTGTCTGCAGGTACTTTCAAATAAAGTATATACTTATCGACTAAATTTCGCGTTAATTTCAGGTTACTTAATATTCTAATTCGCGTGAAATATTAACAGTGGGGTAAATTATGATTTGTCACAGTCGCGTCGGCAAAGATGTTGGTGAAGTGTTACTAATCGACACGGATTTCCACTGTATCGGTTTCACTGGACGTTGAACTTGACCTTTAATGAGAGAAAGAGAGGCTGATGCTTTCGAAACGAACCGTTTTCGGTAAAATTCATTTACACTTTTTCTAATAAAACTTGACATTGAAAACGATCGCCACGGGGACCGCTGGAAAGATAAACCCGATAAAAAAAAAAAAAAAACGACGCCTCTTTTTGTATAAGGAAAAAGTGAAAGTCTATAAAGCGAGCTTTGACCATGGCGCTAAACACCGTGGCAACATCCTTATTAATAATGTTAAATGCGATAAAAAAAGAACTACATGGAAGTCGGGTTTTAATCGTGAACTAAATAAACTGTAACAGAATTCTAAACATACTAAAGAACGTATGTCTTAAATGGGCATGTACAAGTCCGTTTTCATTTCCTTTTCACGAATGCTATGTAAATGTTGCCAAATCTAGAGCAACAAGAATTGCGTACCCCTCGGTATAAATTTTATCGCGGTGTGTTGTCTATTCTAAAAGGTTTATGTAATATTTATACACCTACTAGGTTTTACCAGCGGCTTCGCTCGCATTCTTGTCTTAGTGTTAAAGATCATCGACGACCATATAAACCTAATTTTTGTAAGGCACTCTGTCCTTTTCGGTATTCCTGACAAAGTATGTACAAAATTTGATGATAGGTTTTACCCGCGACGATCACATAAAACTAATTTTTTCTGACCCTCGGGAACGGAATATTTTCCTGAATAAAAGTGGTAATACACAAGAGCTTCTGATTTTGTGAATTTTTAAAAATGTTCTTTCGTAGTAGCTGTCCTCATCAAATACTTTTATAGGTGATAACCCTTATACATATATGCACCTACACCCGGAGGAACAAAAAAAAATTAATTTTCTGTGTTGGCTAAAAAGTTATCACGAAATTTGATATTTACATTAGAACTAAGATTAATTGTCCTATCAATCGATTTTATTGCTATTAATTGGAACAATTGATAAACATAATCGATTGCCAAGTTTAATAATTAAAATTGAATGTTAATCTAGAGGATTGGAAAACAATGACGGTGTTGTAGAACACCAAAAGCTCAAACTCTACGCTAAAAGATGACGATGACGAGTCCTTTTGAAAAGTTGGTATCCTGAAATGAAGTTCTTAAATTTTATCTTGGGCAATATTTTTAGACATTGACCGCAATGTCGATAAAACAGACAACAAGATAAAATTTAAGAACCTTATTTGGAGATTTTAAGAATAGAATTCCTTTTCGAGAAAAGTAAGAAACAAATTGGACAAACTAAACGTTCTATTTATGTTAGATTCAAACAGCTTTTGATTAATGAAAATCCCAATGAACATTGCAGTAAAACATATCGTATTATGTTCGCTGGACCATAACCACCTTTAGTCCTTAGCTCTCTTCAGTCCTTGAAGAAGGTAACTTTGTTATCGTTTGACGTTGAGGTCTGAACCTATTACTGTTTTAGCCGCGATTATTAATCGATTAATCGGATAATTTTCTCAGCTAACTTTCGTAAAACCCTGCTTCGTTTAATTTGATACGTTGTCCTTGAGTAACTTAACCGTGGACAATCCCACCAGAGCAAACGACGTCGTTGTTCGTCGTGATTTCTTGGTGGACGCCGTCAACTGAGAGCTAAGAGCATGTTTAGAACACCTCACACCAGTATACAAAATAACTATAGTATTACAGTATAGTAACCTATTACATGCCCTTCTTCTTCGCGAACCGAGTCTCACCACAGTTAACAACGCAACCAGAAGCAACAGTTGGAAAACGAACGTGTTGCCGCGTATACTACATAGAAGAACAACCCTCGACGGAGATGGTCACTGTTAGATCGACCGGGAAAAACAAACGTGGAAAGCCGGAAAAGTGAATGCGCGCACGTGATTTTGTGCTGACTGAAATACGTTTTTTTCATTTTTTTTTTTTTTTAAGTGATTCGAAACTGTTTTGTTAGTGCCAGAAATAATTGCAAAAAAAGGAACAAGACACCTATTGTTATAATTTTCTTCCTTTTTACCCCACTTTATCGGATATCTGCGGAATACCTAACAAACAATTAAAAGTAAGATATGTTTCAATAACGTTAAAGTTTTTGATCCAAGAAATTAAATAATAATAACAATACCAGATTAATAAATAAAACAAAATTTTGTTCTCCTTAGATATTTGGAAGAACTTCTCAAATTTTGCCTGTCATGCACTTACAAAATAAAAGTTTACTAAAAGTCATTATATAATTAAAAATTCGAAATATTGTTTGTAACTGATATGTATTTCCACCTTGAATTCAATGGAGATTGTTGTCAAGTCCAAGATAATAAAAATTAGCTCGCAGCAATTAATAATAACTGTGTACAAACTAATCTTAATTGTGACCTAGTAAAAACCGCATAGCTAATTTATTTAGACATTTCTCCTTTTTCAAATAGTATCTATTTATCCATTTAGAAAGGTGCTTCCAAAAGAAGGTCGAAACAAGGTACCTACATATTTAAAATAAAGATGAAAATATGTCCAATAATAATTTAGGCAGTATACGCAAGTTGTGACAGACAATAACCTTCTAAGTCACTGATCAATAAGAAAAAATCTACATTACAACACTTTACTGTAATTTTCTAATTTTGATTAATTTAACTAAGACAAAAACGGTTTTTAAGAATTAGAAAAATGATACCTTTTCAAAAAAGAATTTAGCTGGGGTCTCAAAAGATACTAGGGTACTTTTTCATGTATTGGCTACAATTTACTTCTTCATAATTTTTTGATTATATTAACACTTAAAAAAACTCAATAATCTACAAGATTGAAGGGTGAAGGTGTATTACATATTTGAACCTCGTTTCTGGCCTCGTGCTTTCCAAGGCTGTGCAAGACACACCGCGATTGCTGCCTGATATTTGCGACAAATATATTACTTGCGTTATGATTCAAATTAGCTACACCTGAAGTAAATAACAAAAGAAAATGATAAATATGCAGCCGGCCTGCCTTCAACTTTCAAATGTTTAATAATAGTAATTATAACTTTCTTATGCGCGACATAAGAAGTTCTTAAAAATCGACGTAACTAACAGTAATCACCCTACACGCGAGAGGCTTTTACATAATTGGTCATTAGGTATTAGCTTATTATTTATCTGTGTGCCAGTTAATATTTTTATGTGATTAAGCCAATTAAGATTACCGACTGATTTATCTGATCCGATTTTGAGTTACTTAACTTGATTTTCCGATCGGTTTTTGATTTATGTTTTTCCAATCTAATATCAATCGTATAATATGTAGTATATTCTAGCTATTCTTGTTGTTGTCAGTAAATAATTGCATTTATAAAAGCGACAATGTGGCAGTGCACGGCATGTAACCTTTAGCTTCGTGACTGTTAAATTTCATGGCAAATGTACTACGTACACCTCAATCCAATCCTATCCTATCTTAACCTATGGTTCGATGAAAAATTATTTCTACGTATACACCTACCTTGACGAACAAAGTTGTTCGGTTCGTTAGTCAGACCTTTTCAATCGATCTTAATTTTTATTGTTACAATAGTACTATGTAGATATTTAATGGTTACTTGTTTCAATTAACAGTTAATTAATGGAAGTATCCGATTCTGATTGTCATTAAATACATAATTACTATTAGAAGTACCTACAGTCTAACAAGGAGCGGGTCAACTTGCCTTAACTAATTTGTTACGGAAAAATTTATGAACCAATTTGTAAATAGTTATTTGAAGAGATGAAGATCCATGTTAAGGTTAATTAACAAATGGCACTACTGTTTCATTAAATTAAAAGTCACGCCGAATTACTAAAAGTAAAAAGCGTGATTGTAGAGCAAAAATGTTATTTAACTCGAATTTTCTTCAACTGGAACATAACTGTAATCGCGTATCGTAGATTCGTCTGATATTTTCGATACGCATGTGACAGGCTCTAGTGAAGGTACAGCTCTAATTTATAACAAGAATTGATTTACGTTTAGTTAGACTTAAATCCACGATACACATCGATCAATCAATACTACAGATTGATTGTTATGACCGACCGATAATGGTTCATTTGAAAAGTAAAACCGAAACCCAACTGATCGATAATGATCATTATTATTGCAAAACTCATCAGAATAATAATAATCGAAAGTAAACACATAACGTATTTAAAACGCGCACACAATGCAGATTAATATTGATCAAATGAATTGCACTGATCCGAAAAAGGAATTCCGTAGCAAAAGAAAGTATGTACCCAAGTACCTCTATATTACATGCTCTGCACTCACAATACGATATGTTATATGACAGACCGACATGATATGATATTACTTGCACAATTTATACCGGTGTACCAACTTGTTCTGGACCATTAACAACAACTATGAATGTATTAAAGAACTATGAACACATAAACCTGATATGTACAATAGTAAAATATCTTTACATCACGTCATATTTTTCAAAAGATATTGCTCGACTTTTAATGACTGCGCATAATAGTTTAGAATATCCCTCGATTCGCCTATCCCCTATAGTGTCTATTAAATTGTATAATAGAAATAAGTGCAGGTCAGTCAATAGAAATATAATATATAATACTAAATAGTTTATGATGTTTAGATGTTTGATAATTAGTAATGTTTACATTCTCCATCCATGTAGCTGCAGAGTTATTGTATTCGATAGACACCTGTGTTGCCAATTTACGCACAGGACCGGCTTTTTGCCCGTAACCACGGTGTTCAACTCATTATGCGATTATGTATTTCATTTAGTTTAAACCCTCTAAATCTGTTACACCCTGTACATAGATTCACATTATTCGTAAAAAATAATAGCGATCAATTTTATTCCTATATCCATATCTATTTTAAACTAATTTTTCATTATTTGTCTGTATTACAGTTGCTATGGTTTTATTACATTGTCGTGTTTAGTGGTTCTTATTGTTTTGTTTACTGTTGAATTGTAAATCTCCACTTTCATTTTGATTAGCAACCGTTTCATTCGAAAGCAAAATAATTAAACCTAAACAGCACCATATATGTAGGTACAGACAAAGCGAGCACGCTTCGATTTAAATTCCTTCTAACGAAGATAATTTTTTCCTTCCGGCACCATGTTGTGCTTTCATGAAAAAGCACGTGCAACAATGAAACTTGGATGGCAATATTTTCAAGCCACTCATCGTCTTAGCGTAGCGGCCAGCCACAGTCCGATGCACTTGACATGACGATGATGATCTAACATTCTATACGCTGATTTGTGTCTACAATTTTCTAATATACATATTTCACTTACGTAGAAAAAAAAAATGGTAAGGGCAGCGATAAATTAAATAAATTTTCTGCAGGATAGAAACGTATGTTTTATGATAATTCTATTAGAACTTCTTGAAAATAATTGTAAGTAAAGTAATAGTGAAATTAGCAATCGTGCTAGGACACATGTGTTCTTTTATAAAATATACAATGAGCCATTTTTGTATTGCCCCATTGTAAAAGTAACTTCGTTTATTTACAATCACTTATTACCGCTAAAAAGACTGTTAAAGTTAAAGTGCCTATATATGAACGCCAAAAAGATTTTACGTGAAAGAGACTTCAACGCTAGGTTAAGAAACGAACCCATAAGAGAACTGGGATTACTGTCGTGATTTTTGGATTTTCACTAAACTGTCTGCCATTTTTTAATGTTTTCTTAGTTTACTTTTAAAATACATTTCAAGTGATTTATCATTTTTATTATAGGAGCTTTAAATAGGTTAAGATTGACAGTTAAAAAATGTCATAAAAATCGAACACGTATGCTATCGAAAGATTATAAATAATGATGTTCCGTGGGAAACGTTAAACATGTCAAAAGGAAATACGTAATAAAGCAATTGGAAAGTTGATTGTCATTCTGTTTTTAAAACAAACGTTCGGTTTCTATCTACTTACATGTATGTTGTCTGCATACGTGTAAGGTTATTCTCCTCTTTTCCGTTTCAAACAAAATGTCTCATAAATCGAGCAGTTAATAACAAATAGAAAGTGGACGACATTGTCCGTAATACAAAGCAATTAATAAGGAATTATTGAAGAAAATCTTATGATATACTGCAAGACATTTTCAACGTTTTGTAATAAAAACCAATTTTGCTAGATATGGAGGAAGAAATAAAAAGGATTATGGATGGTAAGGATTAGACTGATTGGTGATTATAAGATTTTAATAACTAATTAGTTAATTATTTACTTTTATCTCCTCTAACAGCAACGGCAAATATGGTGTGCTTTATAAAAATTTCAAACATTGTATTTTAGGACAAAAGTTTAAAAAAACATGTACATATATTTACGAATTAGTTGCAACGTATTTATAAACCACCAAATCTACTTAATTCGCCACAAAAAACATGTAAATTTAGTCCTTGATAAATTTATACATCGATTGTAAGTACCAAGAAATTGTACAAGCAAATTGATAACTAGACAATTTATTTCTATCATTTTTAATAATTTAGAACCCTAGAGCATTAAAGATCTAAATTAAGATTACATATGCGGTTGTCAATGTATATATAATACATTAAATGGTAATGCCAATCGCTAAAACAAATAAAAGTTGTTTCAAGTAAAAGGCAATACTTATTAAACGGTCATATGTTGTACGTTATTTTCTTTTAATAAGGTCCTGTAAAATTTACGATGCAAAACAAAGCTATAATGTTGTTAAACTCGCGAGAGAGGACGAACAGGTTTTGCAATGTAACAGTACAGTTATCCTAACAGTTTTTTTAAACGAATATTTATTTTAAGTCAGCTGTGACAGCTACGAATTATCTAAAAGCCGCTATAGAAAGAAAGCAGACAGGATGTTCACTTTCAAAACCCAAAAGAAGATTCGCAATTTTAAAAAAGCACATATACTTTTTACTTTTTTAAAAAGTTAATAGATCGAATGTCGTTAACCCTTGACAGGATGCTCAACGATTAGAGAAAGGTGCTGGCAAGTTATCTGAGTAATTTATAAGTTTCGGTAATTATTTTTAATTACTTACTTAATATCACTCGACTTTTTGAAATATTAATTGTAAGTGCAGCGCTTCTTTCAGATCACTAGATTCGTGATATAAAAAAAAAAAAATAAAACAGTAAAATTAAATATTCTGCCACAACGTGTCGCTATGTGTTCTTTCTGTGTTTGCCACAACGCATAATTGGCCTTTTTAGCACAAATTTCGCGATGTGGATGCTTTTCAATGACCACAACGCGTCCTGAGATGTGTTTTCTTTCTTTGAGCCTAACATTAAGTGATCATATTCTATTAGATCAAAGACAGGTGTAACATTATGAAGATAATTAAATTTTATATTAAAATTGCCGTCAATAAAAGTGACCCACAATGTGTAGGTACAATGCATTATAGTGCTGAACGTTGAATTTAAAAGTTAAACAGAGTGTGACCAACAACTAGTATTTATTATGAATGGAAGTCTTGTTAATATTGTAGAAGAAAAAAAGAATTTTAAATTTAAAAATCCTTACGTAAGTCAGCGACGTAGGAGCTGAAAATAATGTGTAGGCATAATAAAAGTTGCTATTTATTAGATGATTTAAATATAAGTATTGTTACAGGTTCATAACCGTGAAGTTATAGAAAATATATTTCTTGGTGATTTATTATGTTCTCTTTTTTGTAATACGATGGAATACCATGGGTGTAATTATATCAGTTTTTTAATTAATAGGCATACGATGAAAGTAAAGAGAGAGAAAATAGGATTATTTGAATTCAACTTATTTACAAATAATATGCATTTAAAAATCACTACCACTGAATATAATAAGTAACAGTTTACAACTCTTACCCTTAAAAATACTAGTTTTACTGATTTCTTTTATGTAATTATTCATACATCTTATCTAGAATCGTTTTAACTTTAAACGCTAATCAAAATTCGTGTCTTGACCCACCGTTGAAGTCTCCTGGACATTACTATATAATGCTTACTCTGCGCATTGTTTATTAAGCAACTTTTAGAGTTATACGTCCTAACCAATTGGCAAAAAGTCGCATGACATTACACACAACATTTGAATACATTTTTTAGTGTATGCTTCGAGTTTTGTACTTCTTATGTTTTCCTATAAATCTAATTTAACTTTCAACATTAATCGAAGTTCGTTTCTTGACCTAACGTTAAAGTCTCCTACAAATTCCTATATAATACTTAACCTCTGCATTTATTATCAAGCAATTTTTAGAGTTATACGTCCTACCAATTGGCAAAAAGTCACATGACATTACACACAACATTTGTATACATTTTCTAGTATATGCTTCGAGTTTTGTACTTCTTATGTTTTCCTATAAATCTAATTTAACTTTCAACATTAATCGAAGTTCGTTTCTTGACCTAACGTTAAAGTCTCCTACAAATTCCTATATAATACTTAACCTCTGCATTTATTATCAAGCAATTTTTAGAGTTATACGTCCTACCAATTGGCAAAAAGTCACATGACATTACACACAACATTTGTATACATTTTCTAGTATATGCTTCGAGTTTTGTACTTCTTATGTTTTCCTATAAATCAAATTTAACTTTCAACATTAATCGAAGTTCGTTTCTTGACCTAACGTTAAAGTCTCCTACACATTCCTATACAATACTCACTCTCCGCATTTTTTATCAAGCAATTTTTATGTCTTATACGTCCTAACAATCGACAAAAAGTCACATAACATTACACACAACAGTTGTTTATATAATTCAGCGTTTTCTTCGCGTTTTCCACGTCTTAGTTTTCTTATAAAACTAACGAAATAAAGTAAAGTCAAACCGCCTCAATTAGACGTTTAATTTAACAATGAGACGTAAATTTAACTCGCGACTTTAATTAAGAGTCACGATTTGCATTAAGAATTTATTACAATAAGTGGAAAATTATTATACGTTAAGTTACGTTCGCGGTGCGCTACGGCTGATGTGAGGATTTCCAACGAGACAAACAACAAACCTACATAAAAAGTGGAATCTGGGAACATTTTGCAAACGTATCAAGCATTTTCTCAAGAAGTTAACACAATAAGACAGATATATTACCTCACAAAAGCGACACGAACAGCTGAGAAAATTTGCACCGATATAAATGCGATAAAGCACGACCTTATCCATCTCATTCGTTTTTCTATCGTATTAATCAACAAAGGAGTGTATTACATTTTTCTGTACGTTTTCAAGTTCATTTACAAATGCTACTTATTCTTATCTTATAATTCGACAAATATCTTTAATTTATAAGGTTTCTCTTATAGGGGTTTAGAAAAAACTAAAATCAAAGGAAGAACTCGCAATTCGGTTGAACGTTTCGCTACTTTGCTGCATATTCTTCAGCAATTATTCGTCCTTTACAACCAGGACTTTTCAAAAGAAATTAAATGAAAAAAATTAAAGAAACTAATGACACCGCAATAAAGTAACGAAACGTTTAACCGAATTTCGAGTTTTTTTTGTTGATTTTGTCAAAATCCCTATGCGAGAAACCTTACAATTTACGTTATTATGAAGAACTATACTATAAGTATAATATATTACATATATAAAATTATTGTTCTTTTATTGTTACGATAACGTAACAACAGCGAGACTTTGGACATTCATGTACAAAAGTCATTACAAGATTTTAGATTCTACTAATTATTATTCGTAAAAATGCGTTAACATTATTATTTCGTAATTTTCTGCATTCGAAATGGTATGAAAACAACACCTACATAATGTGTACATATATAACAGTACACGAAAAAACTGGTCTTGATTTTCACGAATTTGTACTTATAACAGTTAGTACAACTTTTAAAGACGCAGGAAATAGAGTCCTGTTTTCGCAATTCTGCTAATTCCAAGTAATTTACACGTCTTAACCGTGGTCAAGTTAAATGGGACACTTTACTGCTTCTTGACATGTCAATGAGTTAAAAATGGATACAGTTCCGTACAAAGGCGTCATTCAAGCGTTACTTATTTACAATTAAACTCAATTAAGTGTAAAATTAACAGAGCATTCGGCTAATAACGTAAAACTTGCCGATCTAATGCTACAATTACTTAACATCTAGTCACGTTGTTAAGTATCTTTAAAAAGTAGAAAATACGTATAATTATGAAGTAAAAGAGAATTAGGCATTGAAATGAATTAGACGCTGAAAGAGTATACTTTTTAGAAGTTACGAAAAGTTTGTCAGTAATTTATTAATATTGCATCTAAATTAGTTCAATATCTATCTGAATACGATTACGAACTGAAGGTTAATGTTTATGCAAGGTGTAATATACATGCATAATAAACTTAGTTAACCATTTAACAGAATAATTAATCAAGTAATTGAGACTTAAAATGAAAAGGTTATCCAAAATTTAAATCAAACATCAGAAAAACTGTTACCACACTGGTGAGGAATTCTTGAAAGTTTTTAGACGGACCTATTTTCATGAACTGTAATCGTAGTTACTTTAATCAATCCTTCCACTTTCATAGACCATTATTATTGGTTATTATTTAAAATCGACTACTTTAATGTTTTTCTTTGGATAGTACAAGGTCAAAAGCGGCATAACATAATAACAGTGATGATTAACGCTGTGTTTGATTTAATTTATCTGATTAATTAAATATGCACTGGGAAATATCGTGTTATTGTGGAATGCACCGGAGTTACTCTTTATGGATATATGGAAATTAACGAAATTAACAGCCACACCGTGGGTAGATTAATAAATGTTTGTGTAACTCATAAAATTGATACCTACCGGTATAATATTGTACAGATTATACCTAGTTTACAAGAAAATCAGACCAAATAGACCTTGAATACCGAAAAGAATTTTTTATGACAATGACTTAGTTATTATTATAACTTTTGATTCTCTTTTCTTTTTTGGAGTAGGTGCATCAGCTGTTGTCGCCAGACAAATTAATAAATAAAAATAAGAAACACCTCCCTAGATAACGACAAATTTTGTGTTATGTAATACATGGACAATCCCATAATATGTAATTAACAACTAGCCAGTCATCGGATTTTATAAGGTTACCTTGATGTCCGCTCCTTAATCACAATAATAGTCATTTGTTTCAATTCTTTCAATCTTTGTTAAATAGTTCGTGTTTCGCTGTTTTTATTTATTATAACAGAATTGTCCTATTGTACAGTAAATGCAGTAGAATCGCGCATTATGAAAATCGCATTATATTACCGATATACCTATGAAAGCAATTCATTAATCGTAACTAATGTTCAATGCCTTACGCCTTTTCTATAATCAAAATCTACAACTCCTAGGATACAACAATAGAGAACTCTTCCCAAAAGATGTGACAGGTATGTACATAGTGCCCATAATTAAATCGTCGAACGTTGCTAGCAGATTCTACTATATTTATTCAAAAATAACGTAAAAGGTCTGAATAAAACTAGAATGAGAAACGCTTTCTCAAGGAGCTACTGTCTGAAGGTGGTTTTGAATTAACATCTCCGAAACTAATGACAATAACACAGTGAAATTATGGAAAATAGGGATGTAGTGCCACCTCAATTTTTTTGTAGATACGTGTTGTTTTCTCGGATTTGTCGTAGAGGTCATGAAAAAACCATTAAACATTTAATGATCCCGATACATTTATGTATATGTACTCATATGTAACTGCATAATTTCCACATTTTCATAATTTCTAAACCCTTGCACTTATTAATTATGCGATTATTCGTAAATTTCACGCGAAACAACAATCCATGACCGGATTTTTTTGCGAAACAGTGCTAAATTTTAAAATCATTAATTCAGCAGCGGTCAATTTTTACAACTTCATACGCCGTGCCGGGTACTTGGGCCACGCTTCGCTCTTCACTTTCTTTCTATCGCCGTAATAATTAGAGCTTTCGTAATGATATGATGTGCAGTCAGCGAACTTAACAACAAGTTTCGTTCGGCTCGTTCTTCTTCTTTGGAACGTGACGTGTTAAAACGCGTGTTGCTATTCTTCGCGATTGTTGTTAAAAGAAAAGGGAAATTGACTGTGACGGGTGGATGAACATCGGATATTTAGCAAATTAATGACAGGGCAATCAAATAATAATAAGGTGCATGTTCGTTAAATGGAAAGTAATAATTTAAAAACAAAAAAAAATACAAAGAAACGATCAGCTAATGAAACAACGGCGGTTCCTACCGGATGTTATGTTAATTTGATAAAAATTGTAAGGTGGATGTCCTGCCTTAGAACATTTAGGCTAGGGTTGCCACCTTTTCGGGCTTTACATAAAGTATTTCTCGACTAAAAGGTAAAAAAAAGTACTCAGCATAAAAATAAAGTATTTTATTTTTTGTTTTTAAAAAAATCGGTTGTCTATAAAGTCGGTTTACTGACGATAGTCGAACGTGACAACGTCATAAGAAAATACTGATGGAATGGTTTCATTTTTCAAAAGAAAATTTTAATTTTATTCGTTTGATAGATATTTTGTATGGATATAGAGAAGGAGGCAAATGGAAATGTATTATTGTATAGCAGCTGTGCAATATTTCTGATGTTTTTGTTTCTGATGTTTCTGTGCAATATTATTGATGTAAAAATACTCTGAATTTCAAATAATCGCTTACAAAATTATGATGTTTACTTAAGGCCTTAAATAAAGTATTTTTGCGTACTTTATGTGTCTTGTAAATAAGTATAACGTACGCACAGTCGAAATAGAGTACAATACTTTATAATAAAGTACGGGTAGCAAACCCTATTTTAGACCCAGGAGAAAGCCTGAATTGGTCTGGATGAATTAGATTAGTTATTATCGATCATCAAATGGTAGGACACCTTCTCAGGCATGAAGGGCTAGTTAAAGGCCTATAACAACACCATGACGATACTGATGACAAGTTAATCAACGCTTTTAGAGACCATTAAAAGACATTACCTATTAATTAGTAATCAGAATTCATTACTATCGATTACCATTCGTTCTTTATCAAATTTTAATGTTTAAACACGAATTTACACCGAAGCAATTTCATTATCACCGTCTCTGGAAAACATGAACAAAAAAAAACAATAGCCTGGAGTTACTTTGAAAGTACCTTTAGCTGCTGAGGTAACGTTAAAATGGCCACAGGGCTTGTCACGTTCTCAAAGCAGCCGGAAGTCAAGCAAGGTTGCTTGTCGAAATTATTTCACTAGGTACCTATTCGCAAGCGGATTGTCTTACAATAAAGAACGAAAAGAAAAAAAAAATGACATCCGGAAATATAGATCAGTATTATTCAACTCAATTAGATACAATAATGAGTCGAATACATTACCTAAAAAGGTCGCCGTTGTTATACACCATTGCATTCTCGTTATTTGTACCTTTTTCTTGTTGACAAGATCTGTCTGTGTTTCGTATTGCACTTCCGATAATTTCATTAATAAGATCCGCGATTATAATGATTTCTATTTTAGATTTTTTTAAATCAACTATCTACTTATAATTTAATGCAAGCAATTAATGAAATTGATAAAAAAAGATAATACGCTAAACATTTATTTGATCTCTCCACATAAAATACATTCGATTAATTTATATTGAAGTTAGAAATTGAATAAAATTATTGTATTTTAATTTTATTTTGAATCAAATGGTGAAATATGATCAAACTTTGAGAGAAATGTATTAGGGAAAGAAGTCTATACTGCTTCCGAAGTCATTAAAACATGGTAAAAGATTATAATCAGCACTGATCATTATATAACATTCGTAGAATTACATAAAAACATTCTAAAATGCGGTAATAAAAGTGTAACTCGAAGCTAAATAAATATAATGGTTAACCGTTCAAAGTTGTGTTGTTATTAACGTTTCAGTTATTTGGAGTAACGCACTGCCACAAAAATTGGTGTGAAAGTCATATTGGAAATGCTGTCTGTATGCATTCGCTTCAATACAAAAACCTATCATTATAACTAATAATTTGTTTTTAATTTACCTAAGCAAAATCATTGTAATTAATTTTCGATTTATGTTGGTACCTCTCGGCTCCTTTTGAAATCCTAAACAAATTCTCCCATTTGATGTAAACTGATTTTTATTTCTTTCGACAGTTGGTGAAACTATTGAAATTAGTTTTATAAAAACGACTTTTATTGATAAACTAGATACGTCTTCGCCTTATCGAAGCATCTTTAGAATTACAAATTTGAGAAAAATATTTTCATTGACATAAAGTTTGGCCTGATGGTAAAACGTAAAAACTGATAGAAATGTTTCTATAATATTGAGCCAAGCCCATATCATATGAGTATTTATACAGAAACAACAGCGTCGTGTATTTAAATCATTAAATTTTAAAAACCAAGCACTTGAAGTTTATACCTCTAATAAAATGTTTCGCTTCAGTGAAAATCTAATTACGATATAAACAGTAATCGGAAAAGATAAAACTTTTTATCGAATACCTACGGTTTAAAAAGGAAAAGGATATGAATCGATGTGAGAGGACATACATACAATTACATTCCGTTTAGGTAATTTAATCGGCGGCTAATAAAAGAAATGTGATTGGCTAGATACACATCATACTATATTTGAAACCAAAATAACATTTACATAAAATTGCTTTTTAAATTACTTTCATATGTCCTCCTACAGATTTTATTATTTCTTGGTGATGGTTAAGAATACAAAACCAGTAGCGAGTTGGGAACCGAATATAAAGGATACATGCACTCTGTAAGGGTCTAAAGGGCGGCATCATCTTTTGAATGTGATATAAAAAGATGCGAACAAATACATCGATCTTCTTTGCATAAATGCAATTTGAAACTTACAAGGGATGTCACGCTTTTTTCGAAATATTTTGAGAGTTCATTAGTCAAGGATAATTTTCAGAGAAGTAGATAAAATTTGAAGATAGACATGATTGAAAAAATATATCTCACATGTAGGACTCTTCACATGCGGAACCCGGAAGTAGAATTATAACAAAATACATGAACTAATTTACTGAATTGTCGAATCTAAAAGACGCGCACAATTCAATTTGGTTATCTAATATGTAAGAATGTCTACACCACTGTCGAAAAAGTGTTTCAGTAACAAGATATATATTTCGCTTACCTATTTTATGAATGCATTGTAAATTAGCTAATGATAGGAATAAACATGATTTATCATTTATGGGTGAATGGTCTTAATTTTTTACTATCCTATCACAAAAAGTTAAAAATACATTGTTTATGTTTGGAATGCCTGAACTGTGATTTATTAGCCTCTCATGCTGAAGTGTTTGCTAATTATAGCCGGATTTTGTAAGATTTTCGGCTAATTAGGAGAGTTCTACGAACTCATGAAGTTGCTTGCTTAAAAATGTACAATAATTTAGTAGTAAGATTATTAATGTGAATTAAAACTAATATTCCATAAGTGACGCTAAAAATTAAGAGATAATTCGAGATTCGCAGTTCAGCAATTACCGAAACTGTTGTGGATATTTTTTATTTTATTTGCCAAAGACAGTGAAACAAATTCAATTAGTTATTAACATCCTTCCCAGAAAAATTATCTAATTTTTACGCAAAATCTACACGTTGTATGCATATTACAAAATTAATCTTTTCATAGAACGCAAAGCCTTCCGGAAAAAGATTTAAAGCAATGACTAAAACCACAATCCTGGGGAAGAAGAGAAACTATTTTCAGTTTATATGGCTTCTATGTAACCTTTCTCACAGATGAAATACTGAAGCTTTCGAAGTAGGTGAAATTATTGTCACGATAACGTGGCTCGAGGGCTACAAAAACCTTGAAAATGCAACCACGGCACTTCAATTGCCATGCATTTATAATGGAAACTGCACCATATAAATGCATCATGTTCTATCAAAGTCAGTTTTGTGCCTTCGAACGCGCACAACATTTTCTGAACGTAAAAATTAATTAACCGGAATCGATTATTTTCAATGTCAGGTACCGCTGGTTGTTACAATAATTCGAACAAACTCGAAAGATTTTAAGAGTAAATTTTTATATTAAGTTTGTTCAAAACTTTTTTCTAATCTTTTCTTAATTTTTTATTATGGGTAAGCTAGATAGGTATTTAATATATTTTATTATATTTCAATCACGTGTCCACAATCTGTGTGATTAGTTTCATTACTTCTCAGTCACACAAAAATCGTTTAGATAAATACGCGTACCCAAACGGATAAAAAATTATGGTTCCTTGAAATTAATTAAACGCGTTAGATTAAATTTGAATAGTCGTTTGAACACAAACAGTTTTTTTTTATGCAAAAATCGTACTTTACCTTCGTCGCCTTCTTTTTTATCTATAATAAAAAAGGAGGTAGCGATCAATGCATGCAGAATTAATTTGGAGCAGGCACATTGTATAGACAGATAGGTAGGAAATCATGATCGCGAGGGTGTGTACACGTACACGAAAAGCCGTACCAGCGTAAATTATTAATTCCTCGCCATTCACGACAATGGTACCACTTATCGCTAATAGAAAGGCACAAGGCTGGTCCAAATATCTTTTTACGTCTACCTATGAAATTCTTAATATCCCGTACAACTATTCGCATTACCATATGAATACAATATGCACATAAATACTACTATACTTTTCGAAACGGAAAAGAAGCGACTTCAAAACAACTCTAAACAGCAAAATGATTAGATAAAAATATAGACGACAGGCAGATTTAATAACTGAAAACTTCATCATCATAAGGTCGTCAGTCCTAAGACTGGTTGAACACACACTTCTACTCTTTCTTATCCTAAACTAATCTTCGCATTTCCCTATGACTAGAACAACCCATATCCTTAACAATTTGCGAACAGCAATCTAATCTAGCTCTACTTCCACCCCTCCTAACTCCCATTTCTGCCTCCAATATGTCTCTGACTAGACCTTCATGCCTGAGAAGGTGTCATACCAACCTATCTCGCCTATATCTTATTGACTTCCACAGAATCCTCTGTTCTCCTTTTCTTTCTAATATATCGTCATTTCTAACCTTCTCTATCCACGGTATCCTCATCATTCGCCTTTAACCGTCCATGTTTCGCACCCATACAGCACCGCGCTCCAAACATATACCTTTAAAAATTTTTCGAATTTCTGCAAATCTAAGTATACTAATCTTTTGCCCCTGTATATCTATCCCTACAGTTGTACTGCCTGCAAACTTAACAGGTGAAATTGTATCTGCATTAAAGTGGCGGATGAAAGATGAGATAAAAACAAGTCTAATAATTAGCATATAAGTTGGGCACAAAGTCCGAGAAAAGGCCATTGGCTGTATCTTTTTATTAATCATAAAATTGGACGTCTCGTTACAATCAAAATTCGTAATGTAACAGATGTACCTACACGATTTTATTTTCAGTAAACTAATAAATCGAAATAAACTAAACATAAAATTTTTAAACGATACGAGACACTCTTTTTGAGAATCAGTTACTAATTGAAAACTGTTATTTCTCCTACATAAATCTAGGATACTTTGAACGAACAAATCTTACACCTACGATTGTCATAAGTTGTGTAAAAGAAGATAATGAAACCGCCTGATTGGTACATTCAATCGATTTTCATTTAGTCCAACGCATTTACAATAGTAAAAAGATCGATTTCGACCTCGGATAATCTTTCACAATTAGGTGTAGAATATTAATTAATTCAGTAATCGTGATCACTAATTAAAAAGAAAAAAAGAGACGGCGTTAGTTGATTTGACAATTCACAAAAGCTAATGTGTAACAAATCCTTAATAAAAGTATTTTTTATCGTAGATCAAAGTTCGTTAACAAAATTAGTTACAATATGTTTCGAATGTCGGATTGGAAATTTACTTTCAAGCCCAGAAAGTACCAACAAATGACAAGGTTTCCCCTTGACCTGCCGCGACGTTTCTGAATAGTACAGGTCGTTGAAATGCCACACACACAATTATAAATAACAATCGTGATACAATAAAAAAATACGCTAGCAAAATTTCAAAAAAAATGCAAAAAACAAAAGAAGTTATAGGTCATTAGTGATGTCAGTTCACATCATATTTTTTTGAATCCCAACAGCTGATAGAGTAAACAATTTATGGGCTGTAAATAGAATACCAGGGACATGGGTGTGCCACCAATGAAGAAATATTGTGTTCTAATATCATGTGGGAGAGAAAAACGATGCAAGAAAAACGTACAAGGCATTTACTTTTGCACCCACTGATAAAAACAATACCTAACATATCTAAATTAATCCATTTTTTTACTGTCTGTTTTACAAGGACCTAAGCTGTTCTTATTACATGATTTCTATTTCAGGCACATCTTTTTCGATGATCATGATAATTAGGTGTACTTCTTAAACAGTTTCTCATTATAGAGCAAGATCCCAGAAACGCCAGATAGTACTTATTTTCTGAGTAACAAAATGGGTGGGATAGGGTAGTGTTAGTATGTATACTTTGAACGTATGCATATCTGCTGACTTGGACCTTGCAGATACTAAAGGTACTTACAAACATTATTCACTTTTCTTAAAGGCTAAGTACTGATTTTTACATAATGATTCACAGAATATTAGTCAAAATCAACAATCAATATTGCCAGACACTTCCAATCGACGGTAATTTCTGCGAGACTCTACAAAGTTCACAAAAAAATCGTAATTGTACTTAAGTCTGAGTTTTCATTTTTAAATAGGATACTTAAGGAACTATTTCAATATTTTTTGTAAGCAGCCAGACACATTGTAATGGCCAAACATCCCCTAAACAAAATTTAAATGTAGCTGTATTACTTGTACAAAAGTGTACTTAAGTACAATTACGATTCTTGTTGTGAACTTTAAAGCGTCTGGCAGAAATTACCGCCGATTGGGAAGTGTTTGGCAGTATTTATTATTAATTTTGAATAATATTCTGTGAAACATTATGTAAAAATCAGTACTTAGCTTTTAAGAAAAGTGAGTAATGTTTTTAAGTACCTTTAGCACCTGCAGGGTCCAAGTTAGCAGATACGCATACGTTCAAAGTAAATGCTAACACTACTATATCCCACCCATTTTGTTACTCAGAAAAAAAGTAATGTCTGGCGACTCTGGTATCTTGGACTATTATAGTATAACACTGTATTTAGTAGTCATTTCGAATTAAATTGATGGGTGGCATTACCGTGCACGTGGACAAGCACAATGGCAACGCGATTTTGTAAGAGACACTTACATATTTACCTATGTCGTTTTCCCACACTTTTAAAAACGATTCGTTTTTATTTAACTGGGAAACGTTACGATTATCAACCTTGACTCGGATTTTTTTATTTTGCGTTAATGCTATTTTATACATGCTTACATTATATAAATGCTACATGTACACATGTGTACACAGCTTTCACATTATATGCCTGATGTTAAATATGGTATGATGGTATAAAAAGTACCCTCAAGATCAAAACAATATTAAAATGAGTCGCAGGCTTTCACGGCCGATACTCTATGAAAACAGTTGAGTTTCTGGATACTGCAGGACATTGAGCCGCTGACCATGATAAGAAAAGCATTGAAGATGCCATCTGTTATGTATGACGAAACATTTGCACGTAAACAAAGAACCCGGCAACAATATCCAGAATTTCAACCTTTTCATTCAATATTAAAATGCGCGATCACCGACCGAAAATTAACAAGAAGTATCGGACAATGACATGTTTATATCCAAATGAATTAACATTTTAACAATTTTTTACCGAAAGATTAAAGTCAATGATTTTCTATAAAATCAATTATTCTACTATTTTTATTTTATTTATAACCACTATTTACTGTCTCGATTGTGATGGTTTAAAAAAATTGACTTCTAAACAAATTAGCTAATTATTATTTTATTTGACTATAATGGGGAAAACTTTAGCGAACTTGGTCTTTTTCTAAATTTTCCAGACTCAACTAAAACGATCTTTCGTATATTTACTACATTATATTTTAATTTTTAGATGCTACTCAATCATTT
>NW_020438924.1:160459-215734 GCF_000699045.2 Agrilus planipennis
AAATATGGTATGATGGTATAAAAAGTACCCTCAAGATCAAAACAATATTAAAATGAGTCGCAGGCTTTCACGGCCGATACTCTATGAAAACAGTTGAGTTTCTGGATACTGCAGGACATTGAGCCGCTGACCATGATAAGAAAAGCATTGAAGATGCCATCTGTTATGTATGACGAAACATTTGCACGTAAACAAAGAACCCGGCAACAATATCCAGAATTTCAACCTTTTCATTCAATATTAAAATGCGCGATCACCGACCGAAAATTAACAAGAAGTATCGGACAATGACATGTTTATATCCAAATGAATTAACATTTTAACAATTTTTTACCGAAAGATTAAAGTCAATGATTTTCTATAAAATCAATTATTCTACTATTTTTATTTTATTTATAACCACTATTTACTGTCTCGATTGTGATGGTTTAAAAAAATTGACTTCTAAACAAATTAGCTAATTATTATTTTATTTGACTATAATGGGGAAAACTTTAGCGAACTTGGTCTTTTTCTAAATTTTCCAGACTCAACTAAAACGATCTTTCGTATATTTACTACATTATATTTTAATTTTTAGATGCTACTCAATCATTTTTCATGGATGCTACTGCTATTAATATCAAGTAAATATAAAACAGAGGCCACAGAACTGGATGCAGATGGTAGTAGAGGGCACAGTTATAAAATTTCACCGTACTTAAGAAGGGAAATAACGACAAACTACGAGGAAAGCTTCCCAGATGACGACCTTATGGCACTGAGCTCTGGAGGAGGAAGCAAATTTAATAAAAAGAAAAACAAAAGCAGCGTCGGCAGTAGCAATGACAGTGAAGAGAAGAAAACATTAGCGCAACAAGTGGCTGAAGGAAAGTACGCTCTCATACAAAATGAGCTTTTCCTCAAACCTCCGAAACGACCAGGTAATAGATGAAGTTATATTTCAAAAAGTACCACAAACGAATTCTAGTTAACGTATTAAAATTAGAATCACTTGAACATGAATATTATATATAAAAGAAATTATGAGTGCTGTCAGCACGGGACAAACTAATATTACGTAGTTACTATCAGCAATTTCTTATGCTGAAGTGTACGATGTGTTGCATACCTATTCACAAACAATTCCTTTAAATTTAATTTTTCAAACAATTTTTAACACAATATAAAATTGATTAAACAAATTGTTCACAAAAGTGAATTTCGACCACTCGAAGCAATGGTTATAACAGTTTCGAGCTCACAGTGACTGATAGGGGGGAAGAACTTGTATTTGTAACATACACTTGTAAAAGTTCGTAACCTTTGTGTATTAGGATATACAGTTTACAATTTAAAACAAAAAAACCAAACCAAAGTTAGTTTTAATTGCCTACAAGATTTTAATTAATAGAAACCAGAACGTCCTCATTTGTTTTTTGTTCCATTAATATAATTAAAAGAGAATTTATTTACCACAACGTTTTTTTTCAATAACAATTATTTTGGCTTACTCACATTTAACGGGTTTGCAATTTATTTAAAGGTCCTTTGACAAATGTAAAGTATGTTAGCTGTAAAGTGATCTCTATACCTAATGCTGTTAAACGACTTATTTAACGTCAAGACACTCGCAGGATTTTCATATTACCATCAGCGCTTTTCTAATGATTAAATTTCATTCCCATCTACCGAAAAAGTGTAACAAAAGTTTCCACGTTTACGTATTAATCTAATGATTTCAATAACATCCTGTAGGCACTAATAGAAAATGAATCTTGATATTTCAGGCATACTAAGTTACGAAGCGAACAGTGAAATACCAAACGACACCGTACACACATTAGGGGGTCTTGCAAAGAAAGAAATATGGTTGGCAGACAGTCATTTGCTCGTATTGACGGGCGGTACGTTTCAGCCCTACGAGACGACAGACGGGGGTGGGAATGCGTGGCGACCCATCGACTTTTACAAGGCTCCAAAGCGCCCCGTCAAGTTACCGACCCGTCCTAAGGTGCCGCCGCCCTTTCCAGTACAGCTCATCGAAGGAGGGCCCCTCCAAATCCTGGGCACAAACTCTACGAGAACGCTTGATGAATCAGAGAAAACCTCGACGCCGGTGCCTCCCCCGGAAGGGTAAGATGAACAGACCATTCCGTTAGAAAAAAATACTTAAATGATTCTTTTACCGTAGATACATCCCCGGCAGTGGCCCATACTTCCCACCCACAAATCAAGATCCGACCAACTCTATTACCGGGCAAACTGCGTTCGGAAATCCTTCAGTCGTTACCGAAACCGTTCCCACACCGGTCTTCTCATTAAACAGCTCAAATTTACCACCCCACTTTGCGTCACTACCCCCTGGAGCAGTCGTATTACCACCACCAAATTTAACTGTTATGATAGATGAAGAAGATCCGTCCATCTATTATCCACCACCGTATAGTTTCTACTATGAAGTTGACAACTCTACCAAAGTACCCCCCGGTCCTTTAGTTCCCGGCCTAATACTCCCACCTCCCCCTGATTTCTTTGCACCGTTAGAAGGAGGTACGCCAACAGAAAGATCAAAAACGGTGACCACAAAGACAAGCATATCGTCGAAAACAAGTGTAAGATTCCGAATGAAAACTTCAAAAACCACAACTTCTACAACTACAACTCCGCCCACAACCAAAACAACTTATGCTTCTTCAACAACCCCGTCTTTTCAAAAATACAAAACAAAACAATCTAGAGTGTCGTTTGTGGAAAAGACCACGCTTCCCAATCATTTTAACCGACCTATATTCAGAGCAAGAAATAGAACTATTCAGAGGCCTGTTTCAATTCAACCCCAACACGTACACGTACGTCCAGAAAATCGTGTAACAGAAAAACCAAGCATTGTTTCTTCCCGTCTTATTGAAGAAATTCATATAAAAACCATACCAGACGTCACAACGCCAACATACCAACATTTGGAAGATGTTCAGTTAAACAAAATTAAAGACACGACAACTCCTAATTCCTTACTTGCATACAGAAATAGTATCGTGTCTAACAAAATTAACTTTGATGAACCTAGCACGAGATCTACCACGAAAAGAATACCAGTTAAAATATATATAACCCCCGCGTACGCAGACGCTGGTTTAAAAAGAGGTACTCCTGTGCAAAGGACTAAGAGGCCGAAAAATATTTATTACTTCGAAGAAAGCCCCGACGATCAGTACAGACAATCAGTTCCTAAATCTGAAGTACCTTTTTCAACTCCATCACCTGATATAGTAAAAGAAACTCCCAGACATAGATATCATGCGCCGCCCCCACCAACCCCACTTCTTCGTCAAATTAAACTCAGTCCGGCACCGTCTGACGACGACAGTTTCAAACAACACATTGATCAGATTAGAAATCAAATTAGAAAATTCCAAACAAGCCAAGATTCTTTTGTTTCTAACAATGCAAACCCAAGGCATAAATCTCAACCTCTTTACCAATACAGTTTCGAAGCTCACAATTACCCAGAACAACATCGCATCAATGAAGAACATTTTCGAAATACGAAGGTTCCAGATGCAGTAAATGATAATCGGAAATATACTGTAAACATTCAACCAGCTATTGAGGTGACATCCCAAGGACCTGTAATTAGACAGTCAAGTCCGTTTCTTGTTCCACCTCAAGATGCCTACAGATCAACTCAAAGACCCACCGTAGACCAATACTATGACAATCAGCAAGAGCAAGAAAAATACAGACCAAACGGTGCTAGAAAAGATTTGTCACATCTCTCCGGTGTTCCATATCCTTATTACGATATTTTTGTGTACGATATAAACGGAAGGAGAGAACTGTATGAAACTCCTGAAGAAAATCTGTCCTGGCAACCACGTCCAAGGAAACCAGTCAGCTTGCACGACGATATAAACGTAAATTATAACACAAGAGGATTGCAAATTAATCCAGACGCTGAAATTATTCAAATACCACAGCAAACACAACATTATCCACAACAAACTTCTGCTGACATTCGAGAAAGGTCAACGCGACCAAACTCTTACTACGACACCCCAGCTACATATTACCAAGGAAACCGACGTCAACAATCTACGTCCCCTAGAGGAACTAACCCCCCAGCCACAGCATTCATTTCTTATAAACTTCCGGGGGACGAGGAGGCTCATTTCTACTTCTTGACCCCCCAACAAACCAAACAGCAGCAGCAACAAAGGCACCATGACTTCCCATACTATTACAAAAATGACAATGATGACAATGGTCGACTGAAGTGAATGAATGTGTTCCTTAAGAACGTTGTTCGGTGTGGAATTGTATTTTCTTACTTTGCGAGAGGTTCGCTCGAGACGCTACTGTGATTTACATATTTAAGTACCAAAGAGTGAATTGGGGACAGAAGGGAACTTTTTTAAAAGGTGCGATCGAACCGTCAGGTGCATAGTGAGAATAAAATATACAACTCGTGCTAGAACAATCCATGAATGACATTATTTATGTTGAAATTTGAAAATAAAATGTGACAATAGATCAGATAATTTTATTAGTGTTTATAAAATTTTTAGAATTCACCAACCAGTGTTAATCGCTTTAAAATTATTACCTATTATATTTTTAAAGGAGAATCAAATCTGGATATTGTTATTAAAGTGAAAAGATAAATCAACTCAATAACATACACATTATGAGTTCACATGCATTAAAATTTCATTTGAAATTTAGTACAATTCTTAATTTCAGTTTTGTATTTTGTTTTCATTTTTCTGTTTGATTTTTTTGACGATAAGCCAATTTATTTAAAAAATTAGCAATTAGATGTAATGGAGCTCTTTTTATGTAGAACTTTCGATTCTACGATTCACTTAATCGTATTAACTACATTACATTACATTAAAACATGGAATGTTTTGTTTCCAATGGAAACATTACCAGCTAATCAGGAAACAAAAAAAACGGTGAAATGAAACATGCAAAAGAACTTACCGATGTCGATATCCTGCTCGGCATTTTCGTCCTTTAGTGGTTTATCAAACAGATGCAAGTAAACCTCGATAGCGCAACGTGCAGCCTTAAAATAAAATGGATGGCCGCGAAGAACGTCCTCTAGCCTCAATAGACCCATGTAAGAGCGTAGAGTCATCTTACGCATGCAGTACGTATGAAAATCAAACTGGTCCTCAATAATTTCGGTAAAATGCTGTAAAAAAAAGTTCATCAAATAAGAGGAAAATGATCACAACACATTCAATTCAACATGTAATTAACTCTACGACATTGTAGTATATTACACAATTTTTAAATACCAAAATAAGCACATATTTTTAGTTACAAATAATTTATTTGCCTTCTTCAGGTGCACGAATACAAGTAAATTATTTATTACTAAAATTCTATTTATTTTCATATTCAAAATAGTGATACAGGAATTAAGATCTTCTTCGATTCGATACAAAATATTTAAATGAAAGGCACCATTTACTCTAGCTTCTTAAACATCTTATATATAAATATTCTCTACAATAGTTGCAAGACTGTTTGAAGATAAATGAGTGAATGTGTTACAAAATATAACCAGTATACTCATGTTTCTTTTTTTCTTAAAATTTCATCATTCTAAGTTAAAATTGATAAATTAACGACTGAAAGTCTGCCATGCATTGTAATTAGAAAAGGTTTGTTCAATTGAATATTTACAAAATGATTGAATTTGTATTAAAAGCATTAGGAAGAGCTCCAAGTGGTAAAATTTTTCATTGTTATTTTAATATCGACAAATATATGAAAATAATTCTAGCATTGTTGGCAATTTACAAAAGCTAACGAATTTTGTTCGTTTACAATAAGATATTCCCAATTTTTATCATTTTTAATATTTACCACGGCATGAGTCAGTGTTGATAATTTATCTTAAAAAATAAGGAAAATCCTTCGAGGACGAATTAAATAAAAACATACCTCATATTGTGAATCATGTACAGGACGTATTTTGATAAAACTTTTTAAATTCTTAACACTATTACTACAAGAAATTTCCAAAAATTGCAGAGATAATTCGAGAATAACGTTTCTATAAATAATGGCATCCCTCGAAATGACTTTTGTTGATCAGCCAATCAGAGAGGAGTCTTAATACTTTAGTTTTTCATTGCCAACCTTTGTAAAAAAAATGTGCGAAATTTTTGAAATTTAAATATCAGAAATTTTCTAATTAAAAAATACTTGAAGTTAAATTTTAATAAGGAGATAAAAAAATATATTTGCAAATTCTAATTATTTGTTAATTTAATTTAAAATTTATTAGATTTACCTAACTTATGTTAAATGTTTTGACCTACAGACCATTTTTTTAACCTCGAGAGTATTATAGATAATATACATCGAAAAACGCTTACCCTGTCAATTTCATGGCACTTTTTAAGGGATTCCCCGTATTTGCCAAGTCGTTGGTAAGCGAGAGCGCATTCTGTTTGGAACCACATACATTGCATTTCGTTCAAATTTTCCATGGCAGAGACACCTTCTCGTGTGAATTTTGAACAAATTTCTTCTGCTTCTTTTATTTTATTTGCTCGTAACATATACTTCGCGCACTTAGAGTTTATATAACGGTCGGCTGTATCAAGAGCCTGAGCCTCATCTAACCATTTGCAAGCTTCTAAAGGATCACCTGCATGCTGAAAAGATAAAGAAAAACTTTTGAAGTATTACAATAATACCAATAAAGTAATTTTACTTGTACAGGGTAGTTTTACAAGTACATAAAGATTAGGAGGTACAAAACATTGTTCAATTAAATGTTGTTAGTTTAACTTGCAACAAAATCGTTTTTGATCATAAAAAAATGTTAACACACAAGTAAATAAATAAAATTAGTTAGACAAAGGAAAAATAAAAGAAATTCCAATATTCTCACCTTAAATATTCGGCCTTTGGCAACGAACAATTCAATGAGAGTTGGAGTGTGGTTAATAGCCAAGTCTATGTATTTCAACGCTTCTTCAGCTTTACTGAGATGATCATAATGTTGAGCGAGATAATAGTAAGTCCATAATAAAGTTGAGGCTGGTTCTTTGGGACCGTTGTTTGTTTCTGTATCACTGTATTTGCCATAACTTTGCAAACAGTCCACGTACTGTAGTAGGAGCTTCTCAATAATCTCTACTTTCAAGGGGTCGACATATAATGAACGTAAATCGACAAATAGGGGTGGCACCCCTTTTGTTAATCCCCTCCTAAGATATTTGTCTACTAAATTTCGAAATTGATCTCCCTGAGCATAATTGAGAGGTAATCTCTTTGGAGGCATTGCTTTTGGATACTTTTCCACCAAATCAAGGTAAAACATTATTATTTCATCTGTTTCTGTTAATCTTTTGGCTTCTATTAATTTTATATAGTACAAAGTGTTTTCTGGGTTGCGTTTCATAAGTTCTTTGTATACTTTTTCGGCCTTGTCAAACTGTTTTAATTTTAGACACAGATCTCCCAATAATTCCTTGTACGTTAGTTTGTCCACAATTTGGTCATTATAAACTTTCAAATGTGTAAGCGCTTGTTGGAAGTCTCCAGATTCTTGAATAACCATATTTTGGTATAAAAGTAGTTCACTGTGCTCATAATCAAAATTACTGCCTTTCTAAAATAAAATAATCAAATAGTGAGGCTAAACACATTGTATATAATAAAGATACTTACTTGCTGTTGGTCTAAAAATGTATTTAAAATGTTCAAAGCATTTTTGTAATCTCCTAACAAATGGAAAGACATAGCATAACCAATCCAGGATACTCTCTGAGCAGGCCTTAGCATCAACAACTGATATCGAGTGTCCTACTCAAAAAAGAGAACAGCTTTAATTTACCAAATTAGTCAAATTGTAGTGACAATTATCTATTATTAATCATAATTTTTTAAATTTAAATATTGGGTTTTCCTGCTCTTTTCTCATTGATAAATAAATTATTCACTAAAGCTCAAGACAATAATTACATTGGCTAAAACTCAAATAACTACAATGATGCCTAGTAAAAATTAAATTGTCTAGCTTACCCGATACCCTTCTAAATCTCTCATTTGTATTTGCAAAAGAGACAAATCTCTTAATATTTGTATATTGTCTTTGTCCCATTTTAAAGCATTTCTATAACACTTAATTGCTTCATCGTATTTTTTATCTGATCTTTGTAACAGTCCATATACATGCCAACAAACATGGGACTTCAAATCATTTCTCAAGCCTCTTCTGACATATTCATATGCTTCTTCTTTTCTTCCAAGGCAATTTAAAGTCAATCCTTTCATTGCCAAGGTTTCTGAAAATGCATTTTCAGTTATACAGTTGACATAAAAATAGCCACAAACTAACCTCCATGTTCAGAGAACTTTGGATTAGATAATATTTGTTTTGCAAACTTGAGTCCATTTTTGTACTGCTTTTGTTCATAAGATTTCTGTAAAAAAGCAATTCTAATTACTGCAATGATATTTTACATTCCATCTTCAACATTTTTTTATAAAAGTTATCGGCGAGAACAATCAAAAATTGGAAAAATTACGAATATTCGCCCATACAAAAATTGAGGACTAAACCAATTTCACATTAATAACATAGGTAAATTATACAGTAAACGTTTTCAAAATAAAATATATTTTGAGTCAATCTGAACTGACAAATACGTACCAATATTCGTTTAAACAAGGCATTTTCTTTAGGTGGTAAGGGATTACTAGATGGCATTTTTATTTCTGCACCTAATTTTAATCTTTACGGACCCGAAAAAAATATTTTTATTGATGGCCTTAAATATAAATGATATAAATCAAAACCATCAAAACCTCGTGGCCGCAAACCTTACTTCAGTCGATTGTGGTCACGTGACCACTTGCGGCATAATAAAAGTCATAGTACAAAACATAAATGGTACCATCACAAACGATCGGGATATTTCAAATTAAAAAACCTTATAAGAAAATTCTGTAAATAATACTATTAAAATTTTAAGAACATTAAAACATGTCTGATAATACTTTGTAGATTATTCCTTACTATCAATAATAATGATCAATAAAGAGAGCAGTTTTGTGGCTAAAAATGTTCAAAAAGTGAAATGCGACAAAGAAGAAAAAGAAGATTCTTCCATGATGAAAACTTAACCTTATCAATTTTGTCACGTTCTTTAGCTTTCTTTCGGTAACTTATTTCTTCGTGAATGTTACAGTACAATAGTTTATTTCGTATATTTTAAATTTCAATGGTTTACAAGAGAAGAAAATACCACTACGGTGATACTCATCTCAAGAAAAAGTGGCGAACGAAAAGGAGGACCAAAGATTTAGACCAGGTAGAATAACGTTGTTTAGTTCGTTTTTAAATTATGTAACATAAAATCTTTTTTTGAAGATTGACGAAGATTTAAAGCCTCAAAATGCCGAAAAATTATTAAATCAAGAAACAGATCTTGATAAGCCTGGTAGTGCTCAGTTTTATTGCATTCATTGTGCAAGGTACTTCATTAACAATACAGCATTGGAAGACCATTTCAGAACTAAAGTTCATAAACGAAGATTAAAAGCATTGGAATTAGACCCATATACAATAGAAGATTCTGAAAGAGCAGCAGGGCATGGTTCATTTAATTTTCCTGAAAAGAGGAAAATAGAAACACAACCTCATAAAGATGATGAAGTTCCCAGTAAAAGAATTAAACAGTAACTTTTGTAAACACATTTTTCGTAATTTTTCGTCTGCATTGTATATAACTGGTGACAAGGCACAAAAAAATTTTGCAGTCTTAATTCCACACATTGATTTTGAAGAACGAATACAAAATAAAGGAGAATTGCTTAATAACATTAAAGTCCGTAAATTAGATTTAGATTTAAATAATATAGAAAAAACTTGGAAGTTTTATAAAAATTTATTGCAAAGAAAGATAATATTAGATCAGACACGAATAGAAATTGGAAAAGAAATCGCTAATTTGACTTCCAACATTAATGTAGAGGCAAACCAAGAAAAGAAACTTAAGATGCATGCAAGAATTATTAAAGATGATTTAAAAACAATGAAGGAATATTTATATAGTATAGAAGAAGATGCTGCAATAAAAGCCTTAAGTTTGCCAAACATTTTGCATAAGAAAACACCCATATCAGATCATGAGGTGCTGCATCAATTTTTAGAAAAGCCTACAGAGAAATCAGAAAATCATTTAAGTATAGCTGAAAAGAATGATTTAATAGAATTTTATGATCCTCTCTATTATTTTTTCAAGCACAAATGTGCAACTTTTGAAATGAAAATTCTAGATTATTTTCGAGAATACATGTTAAAGAATTTATTTACTTATTTTTCAAATCCAGATTTTGCAAGAAGCATTGTTGTTGAAGGATGTGGTGGAGATTTTAATAATCCAAATGAAAGTTTTATTTTAGAAAGTTCTGAGGACACATTTGTTTCTGAATTAAACCGTTTGCATCTAGTTGGAGGTGCATCTTTATGCTCATTTATGGCCTATTTTACCAGACATTTGATACAAATCGGTTATTTTCCTTTGAAATATTTTACATGTGGTAGAAAATATCAGCCACCAATACAAGCAGAAGCAAGCCTATTTACTACTGGTCAAGAAACAGCTATAGAATTATTTGTTGCAACTACAGACTGTTTAGAACAAGAGGATCATGAAATTGAAAATATTATCAGAATATTAAGATGTTTATATGATTCTTTGGGTTTTCATTATCAGTTGATTGCTGTTCCTGCCCACAAACTTAAGAATTATGAATGCATGCGAATATCAGTGCAAATGTTGTCATGCTCTTTGCAAGAATATGTAGAAGTTGCACATCTGTCAGTGTGTGACAATTATTTAAGTAAAAGACTTCTATGCACCTATATTGAAGAGAAAAAACGGAAATTTCCTAGAATTCTGTCAGGAACAATCTTGAGCATCCAGAAATTGTTGGGATGTGTAATAGAATATAATAGTATAAATAAAAGGGATTTGTTATGGCATAAAAACATTTAAAAAATAAACATTTTTGACCTTAATTGTTCATTTGTTCAAGTTGACGAATTACATTGTCTAATCTAATAATCTTTAGCCTAAATTGTACTTCATAAAATTAAACAAGTTGTAGCATTTAAATTTTACGGGTTCTTTAATTAAGCTGCACTCTGTTGTCCACATCACAAACTTATTACTTTCGAATTTATAATTTTGTGGTTTTTGGTCTATTGATCATCTATGGTTTATCATTTACATGACGTGTATGTCACAGATATCAACAACAGACGTCAGAAATATTTGAGTTTCATACATTAATATTTAAAAACTATTTAATAAGATAATAAGCTGCTCGTATTTATTCTAAATTATACTTGTTGAAAATGCATTCTGTTCTTCAGCGCGGAAATGCAATAGTGGCGTATACCATAAGTGTTTTAGCATTTTTAACATTTACTTGTTTTGCATCCACGTTTTTCTTAGATTACAGAACAAACGCTCATATTAATACGGTAAAAGTAGTTGTGTAAGAATTTAAATTCAATGCTTAAAAATAATGCTAATCGTTGTTAATTAATTTCAGGAAAAACGTCCCAGACTATAGTGCTTCTCGACTTAAAAATGATCTAGGATTTCTAACATTCGATCTTCAAACTAATTTAACTGATATTTTTAATTGGAATGTAAAACAGCTGTTTCTGTACCTGACTGCAGAATATGAAACTCCTGATAACAAACTAAATCAAGTAAAATTACATACCAATTTCTGTATCAACAGATAAAATATTGAGTTTTAGGTAATCTTGTGGGATAAAATAATTTTAAGAGGAGAAAATGCTGTGCTAGACTTTAAAAACATGAATACCAAATATTACTTTTGGGATGATGGTAATGGCCTAAGGTAACAATTAGTCCTGTGATTTATAAATTGTTTTGATTATCTTTTTATAAATTAACAGGGCAAATCCAAATGTGACACTTACTTTGACTTGGAACATAATTCCAAATGCAGGGCTCCTTCCATTTGTTACTGCTTATGGTTCTCATTCATTCAAGTTTCCAAATGAATATACGGTCTCGAGAATGTAATACTAGTTTATAATTTATTGTATTAATAAAAACCTTTTTAAGAATATTGTACTGTAATGAGTTTAATTGGCTTCTTAATTAATGCTGCATCTTCATATATTGCTACTCTTTCCTTCCCTTAATTGATTACTAAAATAACTATGAAGAAATACTTACAATTAGTTAAACATATAATACATGACCCCAGCAGTAACATTAGACTTAAACAATTATCTGTATACCTTAGGGTATTAAGGTGAAGGCGTTTTTCGAGATACTAGTTCCTAGAAGATTCTGAGAAGTTGATTGCCCTAAATTTTAATTCATCTGGTACTCGATAATAGTATCTTTGGAATTCGATGATTTTGGTTTTTAATATTTCTTTTGAGACTCAAACTGTTCAGATCTCCAATAATTCCTCAATGATTCTGGAATCCATTAATATTTCTAGTATTCACATAATCGCGTGTTTACTAAATAATATTTTGTCACTATCTACATTTACAATAGTTTTGTGTGTTGTAAATTCAAAATACCATATATTAAATCACTTTTAAGAATTAATGAGTATAATGTAGGTACGTCACAACATTTAGTTATCAAATAAATATCAATTTACTACAGAGGACATTAATATTTATATTTTTATTTTTTATTTCTGCTAACAATATTTAAATGGTATAAAGTATTTTTATTAAAAATAAATNTGTAATTAGAAGTTCCCGATGCACTATATAAAAGATCCGTTGTTTTCTTTTTAATATTTAAGAAAAATGTTGTTCTCTTAAATTAAAAAAGTTAACAAGTTTTATTTACTAGAAATAACCCATAAAAGTTGTATAATATCTGTAGTACAATACATTAAATTAAATACATATACGATCAGAAAACTTCCATCTAATGGACTTATTACCTACATTAAATAACATTTACAAACATAAAACAAATAAACTATACTCACTCAAAACTCAACTAATTTGGTTTTCTGTTTGAACAAATTTGTCTTCTGTTGTATTCGTTAAAGGTTTGTTGTATGATCCATAATTGCATGATATCTCTAACATTTCTCTTAGGCCCTGAAAGCAAACGAATTTAAATTTTTAAATTCAGGAAATTAAAACTAAGTAATTATTGACTTATTACTACTGGTTTCTTCACAGTAATTTTAAAATTGTTAATAACAATTAATTTCTTTGTATGCAGTATATCTTTTTGCAAATTGCTCCCTCATTTTACATTAAATTTATCTTTACATAAGTAAGGTTTTACATAACAACTCTTAAAAGTAAATTTTTTTTACTCTGCTTCACATTATTTCATTTTGAGCCTTATAAGCTACCACTCACAAATTTTGCCACTTAAAATCTAGTTTGTTAGTGTCTTATTTCTTAATTATCTAGATTTAAGTACATTTGGCTTACCTTATTTTCTATTAATAATTTTTTCATCACTTCTCCTTCCTTATAGTCCCTCTCTTCATCAACTTTTGCAGCCCTTTCCATTACAGCAGCCATTTCTTGAATCTTTTCAGCCTGTCTTTTTATAATATCAAAATACTTTTGTTCCTGAAGACCTTTAAAGTTAATTCTAGTGTTATAAATCTGTGCATTAGTATGTTGCCGATATTTAGACATAATATGTTCTAAAGCTGTCTGATGTTCCTCTAAGGCTGCTCTTAATTCACGATTTTCCTGTTGTATTTCTCGTAAATGCCTATTTTCCTTCTGAATGTTTGCTATTAATTGTGAGTTGGGTTTTTGATGGGCAACTTCATTAAGTTGTTCTACTTCTTCTTGGTACTAAAATATCGCTATTAGTTAATTATACACATTACAATGTAATTAATTTATACCTGTTTCATTGCATCTATTTTCTTACTAACTGCATGGGTTTCATTTAGTAAAATATCAGCAACGGTATCACGTTCTCTTAAACGATCGGCTAACCGTCTAGCGTCAACAATAATTTGTGAAATTGTGAGCGACATTCTGATTGATTAACTGTAAAAATATATTATTTAAGCGAACTGAATACTAATTAGATTAACACAAACAGATTTTAAAACACTTACTTGTTTTGTTCAAATTAGGTATGAAGACCCATAATTCAATTGTACTATTAAAGCTTTAGTGTTTGTATGATTTATTTGCACATATTTCTTATTTTGTGTTTACACTTATGCCCCTTTATTTTAAAATAATTACAAATACAAAATAAATAGTTTTTTATCTTTACAGCTGACAGTTGTTGTCAAAATTTTGTATCTGTCAAAATATTGAACAGTATTTTGTACAGTTATATGTGTAAAAGTTGTTCTTACGATCGTAGTTACTGCACTGTTAATAATGTAACATTATTTAGACGTGTATTCTTTATTTAATGAGATTTTTAAACTACTCCATACATCAATACGGTGATATAAAGGGTACTTTTACAATTCACATTACATGTATCACACAAAATCACACGTTTTGGTGCAAAATTTAATATTTTTTTGTACAGTTCACATTAAAAGAAATGTGACCGTCCTGTGTCCATAAACGTAACAGCTTCTTTTAAGTAATGCATGTTATTTTATTACAAATAAGCACTAGACTTTGTCTACTTTTATACTTGTAACAAAAAAAAAACACAAATAGAGCGCCGATTTTTTTTTAGTATTTTGTGTAATTAAACAGAACAGCCGAAGGCGCTCTTACAGGAATAAGTTTCGTTGTTTTTGAATTAACCGAAGTTACACACCAGTAATCTCGTCCATTAATTTCTTTCCGTTTCACCTTGTAATTATGTTCCTTAGGAAATGGAGGTCCAAATAGAGAGCTATATGGCGGCGGTGGAGATTTCGTAAATAACATATTTTGCGGGATCGTCACAATACTTGTATGCCGTCTCTTTTTAATTATATTATTTACCAATTCAGCACAGAAAAAAAGAGCTGCTATAGCAAAACCGACTGCTACGATGTAATAAGTCAGTTGCAGATCGCTGTTTCTTAATCGTCTCTCGTTTACTTTGGGATTTAAAGGGCATATTTGAGCTCTCGGTAACATATTCCTGAACCAGAAGTTAATTAAGCCGGCTTCGACCAGTCGTTGTAAACTAAGAACAATATAGAACACAATTTTCAGACATCCCTTGTGTCTGTAAAGTAGCTGACCCTGATTGAGCCCTTGAGAATTTACCCTCCTCTAGGCCAGCCAGTGTATTTCGGGATTTCCCGAAATTCCTATTAAGTTGTAATTAGAAGTTCCCGATGCCCCACTGAACGATTGTTCTCAAAACATCTCTTTACATTTAATTATAGCACTCAATTTTTTGTATTTTGGATAATTTTAACACTGTAGAGACCTTGTGTTAAAACGCACCCAAAATATATTGATACCACCAAATTCTGCGTACTTTTTAACATAATAATCGTCCCTTTTGGCCAATTTAGTCATTTTTGTCTTGTCGTAATTTTACGAGCGCTTTTCATTCTTGCGATTTTTTGCATTATTTTAGATATAGTTTTATCACCGTAAAGGCTTTTGTTTGTAAACGCACTTAAAATTTATTGGTACCACTAAAGTCGGCGTTCTTTTCTATACAATAATCATCCCTTTTAGTTAATTTATTAATGTTCATTTCATGGTAATTTTATGAGCGCTTTTTCGTATTTTAGGAAATTTTCTCACCGTAGAGTATTTTTGTTTAAAAACGTACCCAAAATCTATTGATACCACTACATTCTACGTACTTTTTAACATAATAATCATCCCTTTTGGCTAATTTAGTAATTTTTGTCTTGTCGGAATTTTATGAGCGCTTTTTCGTGTTGGGGTTTTTGTATTATTTTAGATGTTTTGAGTGAAACATCCGGAACTTCTCCTTGTTATTTATTAGATGAATACTTACGCTTTGTCAAACAAGAAGGTGTACGTAAATTTTTTAGAGTAAGCAAAAGCAATTGATGTTGTAAGTAAACTCCAATCGGTAACAGCAAATGGACAGTCTGACAGAACATCATTTGGATTAAATGCAACTTTCTTCACATACGCTTTATACAACCAAATATCTATCAGGGGCTTTTCGGCAATAAACAAATAATTTTTTCCAATAACGTAGTTATTCATGAAATTTATTGTATCAGAAGTATTTACCACTTTTTTAGTTGAACCAACTAATGCCTTCGACAACTCTTCAGTTGGCTACAAAAAGAATTTATTTCATTAATGAATAGGTTTTACTCATTAATAAAAATGGTATAAACTACCATTTTAATCTANCTTTTTAACATAATAATCATCCCTTTTAGTTAATTTACTAAGTTTTGTCTTATCGTTATTTTACGAGCGCTTTTTCGTGTTGGGGTTTTTGCATTATTTCAGATAGTTTTATCACCGTTGAGTCTTTGTTTGAAAACGTAACCGAAATCTATCGACACCACTAAATTCTACGTACTTTTTAACATAATAATCATCCCTTTTGGCTAATTTAGTAATTTTTGTCTTGTCGGAATTTTATGAGCGCTTTTTCGTGTTGGGGTTTTTGTATTATTTTAGATGTTTTGAGTGAAACATCCGGAACTTCTCCTTGTTATTTATTAGATGAATACTTACGCTTTGTCAAACAAGAAGGTGTACGTAAATTTTTTAGAGTAAGCAAAAGCAATTGATGTTGTAAGTAAACTCCAATCGGTAACAGCAAATGGACAGTCTGACAGAACATCATTTGGATTAAATGCAACTTTCTTCACATACGCTTTATACAACCAAATATCTATCAGGGGCTTTTCGGCAATAAACAAATTAAAGCTTTAGGGTTTGTATGATTTATTTGCACATATTTCTTATTTTGTGTTTACACTTATGCCCCTTTATTTTAAAATAATTACAAATACAAAATAAATAGTTTTTTATCTTTACAGCTGACAGTTGTTGTCAAAATTTTGTATCTGTCAAAATATTGAACAGTATTTTGTACAGTTATATGTGTAAAAGTTGTTCTTACGATCGTAGTTACTGCACTGTTAATAATGTAACATTATTTAGACGTGTATTCTTTATTTAATGAGATTTTTAAACTACTCCATACATCAATACGGTGATATAAAGGGTACTTTTACAATTCACATTACATGTATCACACAAAATCACACGTTTTGGTGCAAAATTTAATATTTTTTTGTACAGTTCACATTAAAAGAAATGTGACCGTCCTGTGTCCATAAACGTAACAGCTTCTTTTAAGTAATGCATGTTATTTTATTACAAATAAGCACTAGACTTTGTCTACTTTTATACTTGTAACAAAAAAAAAACACAAATAGAGCGCCGATTTTTTTTTAGTATTTTGTGTAATTAAACAGAACAGCCGAAGGCGCTCTTACAGGAATAAGTTTCGTTGTTTTTGAATTAACCGAAGTTACACACCAGTAATCTCGTCCATTAATTTCTTTCCGTTTCACCTTGTAATTATGTTCCTTAGGAAATGGAGGTCCAAATAGAGAGCTATATGGCGGCGGTGGAGATTTCGTAAATAACATATTTTGCGGGATCGTCACAATACTTGTATGCCGTCTCTTTTTAATTATATTATTTACCAATTCAGCACAGAAAAAAAGAGCTGCTATAGCAAAACCGACTGCTACGATGTAATAAGTCAGTTGCAGATCGCTGTTTCTTAATCGTCTCTCGTTTACTTTGGGATTTAAAGGGCATATTTGAGCTCTCGGTAACATATTCCTGAACCAGAAGTTAATTAAGCCGGCTTCGACCAGTCGTTGTAAACTAAGAACAATATAGAACACAATTTTCAGACATCCCTTGTGTCTGTAAAGTAGCTGACCCTGATTGAGCCCTTGAGAATTTACCCTCCTCTAGGCCAGCCNCCTATACAAACTTTTTTATTGTTCAGACCTCTCCCTGTACTTCCCCCAAAATTTACAACCTATATAACAGCGATTTAATAGCAGTGTATGTATATATTTGTGGCAGATATATGTACCATATATATCAAATTAAAGGTCTTGGTATTTTACGTTAATAATAAAAGACTGCGGGACCAATGGTCACACGGCCGACACGTGCATGACTGAGAAAGATCCCATAAGAGCAAATCTAAGAGTTGCAAATATACATTTTTTAGTATTTCTTTTAGCTTCCTGACATAAGGGTTGTTCACTGATTAATTACTTCAAATGTTTAATTAGAAAATTACCTGTTACAGGATTCAAAGTACTTCCTTGTTTCAATATGGCTCCATAGACAAACCATATACAAGATTGCAAAGAAAACATTTTTTTGTCAACTCTTTTTTCAAATCTTGACTGAATAAAAGCAATAAAATACATTGCAGCTCCAACCACTAAAAGCGTTATTACAACTAAAATCCAAACCTCCCAAGTAAATGGTTGTAAAAGACCAGAACCGTTAGCCGAAAGCTTCGGTCTTTTCATAAGGATATGCCATTGAATACTTCCAATGGTAACAGAGTATATCATATTTTTGTTGATTTTTCCGTTTACAGGGAAAACTGCAACTGCTATGTCGGTTTCCTATGCGAAATAGGAAAATGTAAAAACTGATAAAAATATTATATAGTCAATTGTTTGTTAGATTTATGAAAGACCAAAAAGGCTTCCTCGATAAGCGAAATATCTTGAAGTTTTATTAATGGAAACTTTTGAGCGTTTTTGATCCTTGCTGATCGATTTTATTTCGTAAGCTATTGTGAAACAAAATACTTTACATTTCCATATTTATCCGAAATTTCCGTTATGGAAACCATGGTGTCTTCTTTTTTTTGAACGATTTCGTATTTGAATTGAAATCGTTCTTGCATGGCATTAAATATATGAAATGCGATTCCAGATCCTTTATCTCCATCCAAGAAACTTATAGGAGGGTACTTGGAAAATTAAAAAAGGAAAGAAGGTCATTATGTGTAGACATCATTATTTATTGACTAAATTTTAAATACCAAAATTTTAACTTCTATTTTCCTATGAATATGAAAACGGGATTATTATTGAAAGAAAATATTTTGTTATTTATTATAAACAACCACAAGAATGTGCAAGAATCATCCCCTATTCCTAATTAGTATTTATTTCCACTATCAAGTAAGTATAAAAGCAAACAGTCTTATCAGACAAATACCATCCAAGAAATGTAAAAGAGTTTTCTTATCATTAGAATCTCAAAGAAAACAACTGCATTCGTTTTTCTAACTTAAGGAAAGTATGATAATGTTTCATACAAGCATCTATTATACTTAATTAAGCGGACTCCATGTAAACAAAATAAAAGTTGCATGTTTTCTAAATATTATCATTTTTATGTTATCGCTTCTAACAATATGTATTTACCCCATCATTAGTGACAAGGTCGTCATTTTATACATTGCCATCGTTCCAACCATCGCAAAGGCCATTAATGATGATAATGGCATTGATTTTTTTTACGTAACTTCGACATATTAGTTAAAAGCCTGTATAGACTAATAACTGTCCGCCAGATTGGCCATACAAATCGAAAGCAATATTTTTTATTTCGTTATGCTTTTTTTAGATCTCGTTAGTGAATGCTTTACTGACTGAATTTTTCATTAAGTCACAGAGATATTATCACTAAGCAATAAGTAAAGCTACTCATTAATAAAACTAATACAAAAAATAAAAGTTAACGAAAAATAGATATATGCATAATAATGAAAAAGATGCTGAGAAAATGAATGACTATTATTTAAAAAATATATATTATATACACAGTGCCTTGAAAACGTTCTCAAAAATTTATCACTGGGAATAAAGATCATAATTATGCAATGTATTCAAATAAAAACTAATTAAGATTATAAACCAATTAGAGGACATTTCTTTTTCTACTAATGAATAAGTAACTTTAACAAATAACTATTTTTTTATGTTGATATTCTAGATAGGTACCTGGTGTACAAATTAAATAAATATTAAAGTATAAAAAACCAAAAAACATTTAAATTCTATTATTTTATGCCTAATCGATTGGTTCTAAAATGACGTTTTGGAACTTTTCATCAAATAAGCATAAAAAATGACAAAAGGTTTTATAATGCTTCAGAAAAGTTATAACAATAAATTATGCAATAACTGTTTTGGTTGATTAGGTATTTATCATGAGCAGGGATACTCATACTCATTGTGTCACGGTTTATTTTATTAAAACTTTTCTGAAACATTTTTATTTTTAACTTTTTTTAGAAAAAAAATGATTTTGATATCCTATGGATGACTTCTCTTTGAATCACAGTATTTTTTTATTGCGATTTCACTTTTTAGAAATAAATCTAGTAAAATCAAAAATTGATTGTCTTTTTTTTATTTTCTATTAAACTACACTTTGCAAATAATTTAATAGATTATCTAGAAAAATTAATAGAAACTGAATAATAATCACACTAAGGTTTTTAAATACGCTTTCTTGATTAGTGATTAGTTATTAAAACGGACACAAAAAATCTTAAGTTAAGTTACTTGTTAAAAGTTGTTAAAAGTTAAAGTAGTGTCTTATTGATAAAAATTCTAAAGATGATAGTGAAGTGTTATAAACAATTTGATTGCATAAGATAATGTAGTATAACTTACATGTACAGTTGCAACATTGAAAGTTTTATTTTTGATTGCATCAACTGCAATGTCATACGCATTACTGTAGACGTTTACGGATTTTTGTGTAACATACGAATCATTTGTAATATTTAGAAGAATAGTTGCCAAAAAAACATCTTCCAATAGCATGTTTGAAAGAACTACTGATTTTATGTACAATGTAAAACATCCTTTTGAAGTAAACTTTTCACGCAACTGTGGTTCTTTAATTAAGCTGCACTCTGTTGTCCACATCACAAACTTATTACTTTCGAATTTATAATTTTGTGGTTTTTGGTCTATTGATCATCTATGGTTTATCATTTACATGACGTGTATGTCACAGATATCAACAACAGACGTCAGAAATATTTGAGTTTCATACATTAATATTTAAAAACTATTTAATAAGATAATAAGCTGCTCGTATTTATTCTAAATTATACTTGTTGAAAATGCATTCTGTTCTTCAGCGCGGAAATGCAATAGTGGCGTATACCATAAGTGTTTTAGCATTTTTAACATTTACTTGTTTTGCATCCACGTTTTTCTTAGATTACAGAACAAACGCTCATATTAATACGGTAAAAGTAGTTGTGTAAGAATTTAAATTCAATGCTTAAAAATAATGCTAATCGTTGTTAATTAATTTCAGGAAAAACGTCCCAGACTATAGTGCTTCTCGACTTAAAAATGATCTAGGATTTCTAACATTCGATCTTCAAACTAATTTAACTGATATTTTTAATTGGAATGTAAAACAGCTGTTTCTGTACCTGACTGCAGAATATGNCCCAGTATGTTTGTAAACTGGGTTTTTCTATTTTTTTGCCAAAAGTCAAAAATACAGACTTAAACTAGTCTTTACATTTACAATTTTTAGTTTTTTCTTCAATCACGTTGCGTAAGTTTTAAATATTTATTATACTGGGGAGATACAGAAATTTTTCAACTGACTGAGGGGTTAGGTTTCCCTTGCGGTTTACATCGTTATGATTTTCCACTGTACTATTTTAAAAAATATAAGAAAAATGTGAACTAGTATTAATAAATTCTACTCGATTATGATATTTAAAAGGTAAGTTTTGTTTTATTTTGCTACTTGGGAAACAAGTAAGAGACTTTCATAAAAAAATGTAGAATAGTAACCTACTTGTCAAATTTATTTAAATGTTTATTTTTTAGTCAATATTAGCTAAAATCGTCAATTTTTGGTAACAGCTTTTGTCACATAAATACTGCCCTACCCAAAAAAAAAAATTAAAAAGTATTTTCGTCTGAATTTAATGAAGTACTTTCTTCAGGGTTTGCAAGACTTGTCCATGTAGATTTCCAAATGTGAGACAATATGTGATGAACTGAATGTGGTTTTTGACATACATTAACGATGCAAAGCCTGGAGGCTGCATGCGAGGAGGGAGAAGTATACTTTTTTTTATATATTGTTAGAGAAGAAATTTATACATGGTTTGTTACAGCGACCAATTAAAAAAGCAAAACTGAATCAGACCTCCTTGCTTTTGCCTAGGCATCAAGAAAATAACCTATTAGAGAATGCCTTTAACAAACAGTTCTGCATTCATTCCAGATTGCAAGAGCTTTATAACGTAGAAAGTGCTAAAAATCCTGACCAAATAAGTGAGGTATGTCATACTTTTAATAATCTAATTGATCTGTTTCTCCTATTTTATTTGTTTTTGTAACACTGAAGTTACAAATTACAAGTACTATTGATTATTCATATCACAGAATATAAAATAAAAAAATGTTAATATCAGTTTGATTTTTTATGTAATGATTATGAAATTCATGAAAATATAGTAATATATAATGTTTATAATATTAAATTTTACATTATCTTTAGGGATTAAAATACAATTCTTACCTATTGGAGAAGCTTGTAGAACAAGAAAGACTGAACACATTAGTAGTGAATTTATATCCTGGTAATAAGGGCTATTCTTTGGCCTTTCCAAGTAGCCCTCATTCAGAAATGGGTTGTGACTTTGAAGAACCCACCATGTTGGAAACTTTGAAATGGCCATATGAAGAAAATGAATTATTGCGTTACATTGACAACGAGGAGCTGCCTGCTTTCTTTATAGATGTTTTAGAGCCAGACTTTAATTTCTTGTTTTATAGTGGGTGCATTATTGCAGAAGTAAGAGACTATAGGCGAGCTTATCCTCATTTTAAAAAATGTGATATACATCATGTACTTCTTAAGCCTACTTTGCAGGTGAGTATCTTTTGAGATATATATGTAATTTAGACATTGTTTTCAGATTCGACTTTAATAAAGCATAGAATTTTAATTTTATTTTGTGTAGTTATTTGATTTTAGTCACTTATAAAACATTTTTTTTGTTATTCATCAAACGTGGTTTGCTACTTGAAACTTAATAGCAAACATAAATAGACATACTGCCTGTAATAGCAATGTAATTCTGTCTTTAAAAGATTTCGTTTAATTTATTTTATTTTATGTTAATATTTTAGTAAAATGATGAACTTTTTTCAGAGTATATTAGCTGATATTAATTTAATAATGGAACAACACGTCGACTGGGGAAGCGAAGAGAAGTTGCATTTGGAGAGTCAAATTCTCTTAGCAACAAATCCGTCACTGTGTGTGGAATCGAATCCGGCAGTGGCTTCAATTCAAGCTAAAGTGAACCACTGTCGTCAACTCTTGAACACGCACAGACTTCGTCGGACTGCTCGTAAATTCTCCCAAGACACAGTGAACAGGAAAAGGAAACTAGATCAGTTTACCCATCGTCCTGGTCTTGAACTTTTTAATTACATTACCCGACTTCGCGCCAAGTCAAAGAATGCCCTTGTTGCATCGAAACATCTCGCGAAGAAAATGCCTGAAGATACGTTCAAACCCATACCGGTGCCCTCGTTGAGCGCACCGAACATAGCACCACCATCCCAAGGCGTTCACATTAACGAATTCAAGGCATACCAACGACCGAAGGAGACCAGCGACTGTTCTCCTCAGCTGATCGAAGAATATGTCCTGGAGACTGACATGCCCTCAAAAGAAAAGGGGAAATCGCGAGTTTATCACATTAAATTATCAATACTTCAACGGCCTTCAAATTCGGAATATTTGGGCGAATTATACTTGGATAGAGATCATAAAAAAGATGAAAGAAACGGCGTGGCCTGTCGCTTTTCATTGGGTTCCAGGGCACATGCTAACCGTTACATACAACAATTTACCGAAATATTTACTGAAGGAGGTCGAAAATCTGTTAGGATCAAATATGGACTCAGCCCCGGACTGAAAGAAAGAGTCGCTCTCGTGCAAGCGCAAGCGGCACAGGTAAATATCATTTATACTTACATTAATATATCATTTTATTTGATTTAAAACTATAGGGCTGCTTTTATTTCGTTGTTAGTTACAAATTATAAACAGTATTATTTATTGGTAACGTATATATATTGATAATATTTTTTAGTTACAAGCGGCTCAGCAGGCAGCTCAGGTTAATTTGGCGCAACAGCATTTAGCCCAACTAAATCAAAATTTGCAGAACAACACATGTCCAATGCCCTTGGTTAATGGTACAGTTACATCAGGGATTACATTATTACAGCAAACCCCAACAGTTCACAATGCTTCTAGTGTTTCACTGCTTGTAAGTTACTTTTAAATGATTAATTGTAGTTTTACATATTTAGAAAGATGAACAAATTCAACTACATTATTTTTGATGCATATAGGTCAAATTATTTTTAATTCAGTAAAACAAATAAAGGTAATTGCTTAATCGTAAGTATGGTACCATATTTAGTGTATATAATGTTTATGGTTTGCTTCGGTAGATTATTACGGTTGAATCTTTTTGATTACTTTTTTTACTATAAAATAAATTATTAATTGATCTTAAGCAGATTTGAATCTTTTTGAAAATAACAATGTATAATGCTGATAAAAATTGCTAATGTTAATGTGGACGTTAAACGTAGAATTTCATATTTATAACAGCAGTAAATATACAATTTTTATTGGTGAAATTGCCAAAAGTTTACTAAATAATAATTGTATACTATTTACTTTGTAACAGTTACTTTTTATTCATATTTATTTTACACAGCATTCTCAAATGCAGCCTAGCCAAAGCAAACAACAGCTTACCAGCCAAGAAGCCGAAATTAATGCTTTAGCTACGAAACTTATGAATTCTGCACAACAGTATCAAGAAGCTTCAGGTAACTATTTTGCAACTGTATTTGTGATTCTTCTTATATACTTTAAGTAAATTAACTTTACTAAATAATTGTTTGTTGTCATTTTTAGCGAACGCCAAACAGCAAAAACTAGCCATGAGCGGTAGTACTAGCAGCAATGCAGCAATTATAAACTTATTGAACAGTTCCCCTGCTAGTAATGTGAATAGTGATGCAAGTGCAGCGGTAGTAAACGCGATAAACAGTGGACCTATATTACCTCAACAAGTACAGACTATAAATCAGAAACTCATCGGACGAAAAATGACGCTTTCAAGTTTGCCTAATGCGCGTGTTTTAAATCATACGAACCTGATTGCGGTAAACAATAGTAGAATGAGTCTCTCCGATTTGAACACGTCGGTACCGTCTTCAAGCGCGATAAACTTCGGCCAGACGGTGCCGATTAAACAAGTTATCAGCCAGAGATCGCCGTCATCTTCATCATCTTCTTCTTCGGGGAATTCAAGTGATAAGTCGGCTTTGTCTGCTTTATTAGTTGGTACTCCTGCAGCAGATCGACCTGATATCATCAATCCTAATTCAAATTCGCTTCTACTCGAGAAATTGGCTAGCGCGTCAAAAGTAAACATGAACCTCAATCCGTCACCGTCCGCGTCGAGCATACTCAGCCCCAAAGCGACGGCTTATAGTGATTTATCAAAGGTATCAACTGTAACTCTTTCTAACGATGAAAAGGTTGCGAGATCGAAATTTTTTAAGGATTATGCAGGAGAAATATATGTTGATATGGACAAGATGTCTGATAAAACCAAGTCAAGCTTTATAAAATCATCGCCCAAGTCCAATCCTGTGATATCGCCTCTCTCCAGTCCCCCGCCTCCTTCACCCGTTGCTGCGGCAGCATCCTCGACTCAAACGCAGAATTTGAACACGATTAATGTGCAAAGTCTCAACTTAGCGTCGTTGCAAAATTTATCCGGACTTCAGAATGTACAAGTGCAACTGTCTGGTTTTTCGCAGCCTATATCGCTGTCGCTGAATGTATCTTCGGCTGCAGGCATTCAGGGTCATCCCGCCAGTATTATTGTTTCATTACCGGTAGCGACGACCGGTGGCTATGCCGGCACGTCGTCAATACCACCCCAACAAGTTACAGCTGGCACGAGCTTAGGCACACCTACCGTTGTTTTGACCAATGCGGGAACTGGTAAGTCTATTACCCTTATTTTATTAATGTGTCTGTCGTCTGCTAATATGAATAATAAATTGAATAACATTATTGTGGGGAAAACTAGGATATAACTGAAACACACTTTATTCGTATATAATACATTTCTAACAGCTCAGTTGGTCACATCGAGCATCAAACCGATTAACCAAACGAATATCAGGAACGCTACGCAAACAGGAGTGACGCTTGCACAAGGTACTCCGCAATTTCAAATTCTCACTTCGGTTCAAAGGCCGAAATTACAGCAAACGTCCAGCATTCAACAGAACGCCGCAACGAGGAACATACAGCGGACACCCTTCACGATCAAGATGACAACACCGAACACAAGTCAGTTAAGCACTCTTGGCTTTGGTTTTGAACAAGTTGATGATTAACGAAAGTCTTTTCACTAATTCACTAATTTAAATAACCAGTATGCTCTATAAAATTAAAAAAAAATCACTATTAATTAAATACTTGCTATTGAAAAGTAGATTCAAGTTTTGGTTTTTGAAATGAAAGTAACTTTTTTTGAAAATTGCTTTTAAACTGTAGCTCAAGTGACAATGACGTCCTCGCCAAATTCACTGTCAAGTCAACAATTGCAATTGGCTCTGCAAAAGCAAGCTCAGATTCAACAGTTTCAACAAATTTACAATCAACAACAGAGAAGTTCGCCAACAAACGGTGCCGGAAAAGTGCGAAGACGTTCTAACACGTCGTCCGATACACAACAATAACAGTATATCGTGACGGCTTTCCTCGTTAAATTAACTGCCGCTAAATGGTGTAAATTTAGGATTAATTGTATTTTTTTATTATTACTATTTTCATCGCAGTAGCTTGATCTCAACCGATATACTGTAATGTCTGGCACACTTGTGGCTGTTACATGAAAAAAGCTAATTCAATACTCGTTTCAGTTTTATTGTTATATTGTACCTGTAACTAGTATAGAGAAATATACAAATTGTATAAATAATTTGTGTTGCGTAGTGTGTATTCAACACTTTTAGAGGAAAAGTCACAAAGAGATACAACGTCAAAAACTACCAAGTTAAGGGACATGAGATGTTAACAGTTAGTACTTTAAAGTAGTTAATGCTTTTCATGTCTTGATTTGTGGAAATAAGTGCAATGGGAGCAGATTTATCTTCAAAATATACCGGAAACAACTTATATGCATTTATTGACGACATAGCGAGGGCGTAAAATCTTTCGCTGCGGTTATTCTTAAACTGTACTCACAGAACCGGCCCTGAACTATTGCCATAAAGCCCTAGTATCAAGCCGGCGAGAAAGCCTTAGTCCTTTTCATCGTTTTGGTGGTATTAGGTGTTTATCGCATTAATTTCATTTTTGTTGTTTGATTTTATCTCCAATTTTTTGATATTATTTACCTCAATCATATGTACAGTAAGTTGACCTGTTGTATCTCTTATGTTCAAAATTCTTAATTTTTAGTTAATTACCCTGCATAAATTAATAATTTAACTTATAATTCGAAATTAGAAGTTATTTGCCATGTTTGTGCAATATTTTTTTTACGGCAGCTCTTCGTTGGAAAGAGATTATGTATTACTTAACTATAAAGAAATTGCTCATAAGTTTCAATTTAAAAATTATTTCAGAACGCGTACAGTGCCAAAATTGTTTTCTTTGGAATCCAAAGTTTGATATAGTATATCACAAGATAATATTAATTTTCAATTTATTATTTAATTTTGAAATTTGCACTTTATTTAAAATATTACAAATTGCACATTTGTGCTTGAGACATGCAGTATTCTTATTTCATGATCATATTGGTATTCATATTTAGTAACAATAATGGCGTGTGTAAATAAAATTTAAATAACATTTTAGTTATTTATAGGTAGTATTTATTTAAAACAACATCACAAAGTGCATTATATGTATATTTTACATGAATGTAGAGTATACTTGTATGCAACGTATTAAATAAAAAAAAAGATGTACATAATGATTGTAAAAATAACAATAATTATTATGAATAATTAATTGTACGTTATTATGGACACTTGTCGATAATTTTAAACCATCTTGTGATACCACTGATTTTATTTTTCTGTAGTTTTTTTAAGTATGTATCGTGATTGTAAGAATTAGGCAATTGTTTCGAGAACAACTAGAATGAAATTTAAAGTATAGCATTTTTAATGATATTTGTGCAAGTTAGAAAAAACAGCTACTTATTTATAGAATCTTGAATTTTTATAATCCCTTATTCATTTATATCTTACAATTATTCTTTTTTCAGTAAGAAAAGTAAAAAAGAGAACGATGCAATAAAATTAAAAAAAAAATTAATACAAATATTTCTAGATATTTGTCACCATTTTTGAAGTGCTATGTTATTAATTACATTAGCAGTGGTGGTTCTTATTCTGAGTATCTTTTAATTAAATTGTTACCATGCCTTGAATTTACTTATATTTTAAAGACGTTATTTATTCACATTTATTAGTGATTACATTTACACTTAATTTGAAATTTAATAACTTTTCCTTTTTTTAAATTTTTTATATTGTTTAGCTGTACATTTTTTCTTCTTCCTGCTGTATTTTGTCTTATTAACAATTTTTTCATCTGATTTACAACCAGTTCAAAATTCGTGTGACTTTCCCCGAAGTCACGAGGGGTGGACAATATTAAGTTTTGAAATACTTCAAATAAGAACCTTCATGGCGTTATTTAAGTGTTATGTACTTAAAAGTAGAAAAAAGTCATGAATATTGATGCTCAAGATAGGTATTTAATTTAATTTACACTTTACAGCACTGCCACATTTTTTAAACAAAACAATCGTATTTGGAAATGTTAAATACAGAAAATCATTATTAAGTTAACGAATTGAATAACCTCTCTTAAATTGAATACCATTATTTTCTAGTTGCATGAGATGTTAAAATAATATCGGTCCTTGAAAAAAATAACGAACAAGCATACGTAAATAATGGTTATGGACTTTTTTCTATCGTAAGGAGTATATTATTTTTTTATATGATTTTTGCACGACGATAAATTTGAGAACCATTTATCATGTTTTCTTTAATAACAAATATTCAGAATTATTTTTAAAGAATTGCAAATGAAAAAACAAACATTTGTACATTGATAACGTTCCAAGTTGCATCGAATAACTTTTTAAATTGAAAAACACTTGTGTTCTAGAACGTGTATAAGTAATAAAAGTCTTAGCTGTTACAATTAAATATAAACTGTAGTTAATAATCAAATCGAAGTGACAAGTTCTAGATTATTTATCCATCACGTGATTTACGATATCAGCAAACTTTTTAGATGTCTACAGTTTAATAGTATAATTTTATTTCCCTATTTGAAAAATGGGTTGAAATAATAATTACGAATGGATAAAATAACTGTTTGTCTAATGGTGTGCGTATAGAAGCATGCAGATTTTATCCTATTTCAGCTCAGGGTTTACACACTGACTAATAATTTCATTGCTTTTGAAAGAAGGAATTACAAAAATTCCCTTCTTTATTAAATAATGCAGCTTCCATACGCACATTTTTTGTTATTTGTCTTCATTCAAGCTAAAAAAAACTCTTGTATTGCTGTAATGTATATATAAACAGAAACAGAAATCTGTATTATAGTAGATATATTAGCTACAATAAACGTAAAAGACTACAAAAGTTTATGTTTGTATCTTATTGTATTATTTTAAATGCGTTCGTCGTGTTTTCTCAATAAACATATATTTTTGTAATGTATACTTTATGTACAAATTTATCTGTACAATGTTTGTATAGATGGATAAGGTTTTATTATAATTTAATTTTGTATAAATGGTGTTGCGTCGTCTTGTAAGAATGTAAATTATATGCATACTTGTTATTACATTACTGTACATAAATATAACATACCTACATGTTTTAATATTATTTGGCGATTTTATTTATATCTTTGCCTGCTTTGTAGTATCAGTTTTAATGTTCTAGTTTTTTGCAATGAAAGCACACAAAACCATAAGTGACAATGCCGATAAAGCCGAACCAAAAGGAACTGTGTTGACGACAGAGATTTAATGAAACAATTGGTACGTTTTTTTTACATAAAAAAAATACAAATAAAGCCAATTTATCTTGAAGTAATGTAATAAAGTTGTTCTAAAATCTTTACTTCTTTCATTCAGTTATTTTGTACTTGTAGAAAAGACTTTCTGGTGTTGGAAATTCATAACAGAAATTAATATGCAAATTAAAAAAGTGTATTTTTTCTTATAGATAACTACACCATTCAACTTGTAGTATTCAACAGTTTTAATAAATTTTGGGATCTGTCTTTAGCTCGCTGGATACAATCAAACATCTCACTTTCACTTAATGCTGTACCACCTGGTTTATGAACTAAACATAATTCGTTACCTTTTAATACTACTGTTAATACTGTAGTAGATAATTCTTCTTCCTCCTGTGTTGGATCACTCATAATAGATCTAAGTAAAATTAATTTATTATAGTTCAAAATTCTTAATTTTTAGTTAATTACCCTGCATAAATTAATAATTTAACTTATAATTCGAAATTAGAAGTTATTTGCCATGTTTGTGCAATATTTTTTTTACGGCAGCTCTTCGTTGGAAAGAGATTANGTTAATGATATAATCATGAACAGTAGTAGGACTAAATGTCATCTATTTGCAGATGATGCAATTTTTTACGTACAGGGGGATAATGTCACAGAAGTAATTAGTACACTAAATAACGAAACGAAGAAAATTAGTAATTGGTTAAAAGTAAATAAATTTAAGTCACACCTGTTCTGAGTGCAGCCATTAAAGCTAAAACACATGCATCAATTAGTGCTCCATCATGATCTAGACATATAAGATCTGCATACAAACACCAAACTAATTTTTCCTTTGTAATGCATAACTTTTTTGTATTAATACATTCTGAATTCTCAATGATATCAGCCAATAAGCGAGTTGCTATTTGAGCTTCAACACTTGGAGGACCTGGTTTAAACTTTGAAGAGCATAAAGGTGGTAATTCTACACTGGGAATAATAAATCCCTCTTCTGGTTTGTCTGCTTTTGGTTGACATAGTTCCTAAACATACAACTTTTTATAAGGATAAATTTAAAGTAAAAGAATAATTCCTTTACCGCCTTAATTCCACACACGACTGTAGTTTGACCTATCTTTGCTATAGCTGACCCATTTGCTGTTGAAATCGAACCGCAACTGAGTACAGCAGGTCGAAAAGAATCCAAGTCTCGGCCATCAGGCCTGATATTATGTGCTAAGTAGTCTCTATAATATTTTTGTGGATGAAGAGTTCTGAAATATATTAAATATAAGTAATTATTTACAAAATTATAGTAAGATTCCATACTTATATTGTTTTGCCATTATACAAAATGTGAGGTTATCTTGCTTTTTATTAAGTTAGGTTATACCAGAGAAGACGTCTCTCTTCTCTGGTTATACTTCTTTGAATTGAACAACGGATATATTCAAATAGTCACTCACCAAACTGAACCGACATATAGAAAATGAAATGAAACGGTTTATATAAGAAACTCACCAATAACACCATAAATAAGTTTATTTTAAGATAAAGAGGGTAAGTAGAATAATGTTAAAGGCATTATAAAATATACAGATAAGGAAAAGTAAATTTTAAATTTGGCAGTTAATTAACGTTCAACGATTGACAACTACAAAACAAAGGGGGGACTTTAGTGTTTACTGTCAAGTCAGATTTATTTACGAAACATTATAAGCGCTTATTTTATGCCACTTGAGTTATAAAACTTGCTTTTTATTTATAACAAATATATTTTAATTTAAAACGTGGCATAAGTAGTTTTATCGAGTAATAGAAAGAAGCACTTTGTTTGAAAGTTGAAAAATATTTAGTGCCGTTTGTATCCGTATGACACGTGACTGTATAGTTACTGCTCATTGGTTCGTTTGACATCTGGAAGAATCAAACAAGAATCAAATACAACCGCTTCAGCTGTTCCTTCATGCGTGTAGAGTGTTACCAATGTCGAAAAGGTGTTTGGTCGGTTAAATCCGTTTAAGCATCAAGCTAAACAATTTTTAAATTACAACATTCCTTTCCAGTCATTCCTCCTTACATCTGATTAGCCTTTTTGCACCTACTTTTCCGTAATATTTTAATTTTTATTATACGATAATGGCATCCTTTCGTATCCATGAAGACCAAGAAAACCGCGTGCCGGAAATTCGTCAAAAACAAATTAATGTGATGGCTCCTACACAACTAAAAAGAACAATTTTAGGACAATTAGACAATCACATCGATAGACCACTGAAAAATAAACAGGTAAATGTACTCTAATTACGTTTTTCTTCCGTAATATTGAGACCATTTACGGTTGGATGTAACATGTTTTAGCGGTCTTTTACAGGTGATCTTGGAATTATAGCATGTTAATTATTTATTGCTTACATCCATTTATTTTAATAAGATCGAACTAGTGTTGAACAATTTATTTCCGAACATAAAACAATATTCAATTTTTTAATTTATATTGCAAAAAAGACGAAGTTTTTGATATGTGTTAATTTCTAATTTGATACCAGCTTATCAAATTTACCTTGGATAGTTTTTGTGATCTCTGTATCTCCATTTATTGAATTTGTTTCATTTTATTCTGATATTAAAGTTTTTAAAGTGAGTTTATGAAAAACTTTATTATTTATAAAAGCTGGGTATAAGAAGCCCAATAAATGTCTGTTGAAACTCAGCAAGTAAGTTTATTTAAATAAATTGTAAAAGATGGTAAATTTTATTTTAAAATTTTAACTTGGATTTTAATTGTAAAAATAGCTTTAAAAAAGCAAGACAGACAAAAAACCTAACTGAATGTAATAGTATTCATTTATTCTTAGCCTTTGGGAATTTCTAATATCAAAGCAAATGAAAATCTCAACAAGCAGAACATTCAAAAACTTCCTCCACCTGTAGTTCCTGTAGCTCAGTTTGAAGCTTTTAAAGTTGGAGAAGATAGTAAGGAAAATGATTTGGAAAAGAAATTGGAAGAATGTCAACGAAGACGTAAAAATCGGGACCCTTATGCTGAAATTTATAAGGGAACAGCTGAAGATAAGTTCATTACGAAGAAAGAATGGCTAGAAATGGAAGCAAAAAGAAAACAAGAACTAGAACAGAAGAGGCAGTTGCAAATTGAAGCTATTAGAAAACAAAAAGAAGCAGATGCTCAAAGTAGGAAGGAAGAGGAAGAAGAAAAACTGAAAGCTCTACATGCATTAAAAGTTGCATCTGACAAAAATTTGAAGTCACCAATAATCGAGAGTATTGATGCTGGTTCTCCTATGAGTATAGAAAAGTCATTAACAGATGATCTGCAGAATGAAAACAAGTTGAACAGAGAGATTATAGCTAAAACTTCGAGAGATCTCTTTTTCGAGATGCCTCAATATCGCACGGACATTTATTTATACCTGCGAGAACATGAGGTAAACTTCTTAATATTTATAATCATTAATTGGAAGGTATTATGTACTATAATAGAAGTTCTATATGCGAAGTCAATCTATAAAATTGGGCATTTTTAAATATAACTAATTAACTAAGAAAAGAACGCTGGTTAACTAAATTTGTAGTATCAATGTTGTTAAAAATTTGCTAATTAATCTACATTTAATATCTTGTAGGGCTTATTTTATAGGAAAAAACAGATAGAATAGTAAATTAAGTCCTAAATTTTACAAAACAGTATATCATCTTATGATGAGTAAAAGTAATTTTGTAACTACATATATTCTATTTCTTTTTGTTAAATAATTTTTGTAATTATTTAAACCTGAAATATTAGCTGAATATGTTAATTTTTCGTTTTATTAGTTGCGTAATAGACCCAAACCGGGATATATGCGAAAACAGCCGGATATTACCTACAACATGCGTGCAATCTTGGTCGATTGGCTTGTTGAAGTAGCCGAAGAGTATCGTCTGCAAACTGAAACGTTGTATCTTGCCGTAAATTTCATCGACCGTTTTTTGAGCTACATGTCCGTTGTTAGGACCAAATTACAACTAGTGGGAACTGCTGCCATGTTCATTGCCGCGTAAGTTTTATAAAAAAAAATAGTGGGTTATTTTTCCTGTATTCCATATTGCATGTTACAGAAAATATGAGGAAATTATTCCTCCAGATGTAGGAGAATTTGTCTACATAACTGATGACACCTACAACAAGAAGCAGGTCATACGTATGGAACATCTCATACTTAAAGTACTTTCTTTCGACTTGTCTGTACCTACTCCACTTACTTTTATTACTGCCATTTGCATTTCCAATCAGTTGTCTAAGAAAGTCATGTATCTTGCTATGGTGAGTTTATTATTTGTTTAATTGTCCTATATGAAAGGAGTTACATACACAAATATCAAAATATAATTTTATAAATAATAGGAAATATACAGTCGAGTACATACTATAATGCAACCTGTCTTTTAGTATTTGAGTGAACTATCGATGCTAGAAGCCGATCCATATCTGGAAAATTTACCATCGGTGATAGCAGCTTCGGCCGTTGCTCTTGCACGTCATAATTTGGAGATGGACCCTTGGACGAAAGAACTAAGCACAAATACTGGTTTTCAGTTGACTGACCTCAAAAAAACCATTGATTTCTTACAAGAAATGTTTGTAAAAGCTCCAAGTTTGCTCCAGCAAGGCATTCAGGAAAAGTACAAAAGTAGTAAATATATGCACGTATCTTCGTTGTCTCCTAGGGAACCCTTATCTTTCTAACACCTGTAAATAGTGAAAAAAGGGACGGACATTTGAACTGTGTTAGAAATATTTCAGACGTTTTGGGCCATAAATGTGCCTTAAGATAAAGGTGGTCATTTTTTATACAAGTTTTATACTTCGTTGTTATTAATGCATGCTAAGAATATTCGATATTTTTATAAGTAATCTCGTTTATAAGGAATTTTTAAATAAACAGCCGTAAGCTGAAGACAAAAACAGTAAGAAAATACCCGAAAACAGTAATAGCGTTTTAAATTTTTCATAAACGGGTGTTAAAGAATAATTTTGTTTTATTTTTCATTTTAACAATTCTGTGTTTTTATTTTTTATGCGTTGAATCGCTAACATTAGACGATAAGCAAAATGAGGAACATTACTACATAAGGGTTTCTTTGCATTTTAATATATTGAAAGAATTTATCTTCATACTTGTCTTTTAAAAAAAATAAACGCTTAAATAAGTTAATGGAATCAGTGAGCGTTTGTTGTTATTATTTTAAAAAAGAGAAGCGTTGCATGTAAGACCATTTGCAACAGTGAGTGGTAATTTTGAAGTCTAATACTTTAAAAAATGGTTACTATGTAAAAGTAATGTTGAGTTAATTAACGTGAACTTTTTGGGAATTAATATTCCTTGCCATTGCCGTATTTTACCAGTAATAGATTTTCAAAATCTAAGCCATCAGTTTTATAGTCTTCACAATTTATTGTACAGTAATTATTTATTCTTTAGGTTTATTTTCATACGTACCTTAGTACTAATGAGACATTGGCTTCCCATCAGTTCTTGAATAAAAAAATTTGTGATGTATTTTTTTATGGGATTCCAAAAGCTAAATAAACAAATTTATATGTATAAATATTTTTTTTTTCATTTATTTTTATAAAACAAAAATTTACCTAAACAGTTCGTGTTCAGTTCAATTTATAAAACGTAAAATGCTGTATCTATATCAATTTTAAAAAATTGAGTAGAAATAATTGGATTTACCCTAATTATCTTTTACTAGTTTGTAAATAAAACAGTAGAGTATTTGAACTTAAATTTAATGCTGTACATATTTGATTATTTACACAGGAAAAGTTGAATTGCGCTTCCTTTACTTAATACTATTTATAACTGGTTACATTGAAAACCAATAAAGATATGATTTAATACTGCGTTGCATTAGAATGTGTGAAAAACTTTAAATATTGAAATCGAGCACTGCTAAAAATAAATTAGTATAATACTTGTTATAATTTGAAATATAAATCATGATTCTGTGTTTCTACTCTTGGACGATATTACTTGATTTTCGTCTTAGGTTTTACGAATAAATTATTTTCTTCTCTTTTAGACACAGTAACTAAATTTCTTACATATTATTATTTAAACTGAACTTTCGTAAATAACAATTTTTACTATTGCGGATTGTCTCTGTTTAGAGGCAGTATTGACAGCAAGATCCCGTATTACAGCTTCCATCACTTCTTCTAATTCTTTTTGACGTTTCTTTTTTCCTGATTTTTTAAAACTACTTCCATATTTTTTAGCCGTAGATACCTACAAGAACAAACTATTACTATAGATAACATAAATTACTTTTTTCTCAAATGGTAAGGGAACATATATTTTATTTATTTATCAAAATCTTACAACAGTTAAATATTTTTTTAGATCATTCTGGAAGGTCGTGACATCTAAACCAGGAGCGTTTTCTGCCATTTTTTTAAGAGTTTCTGCAAAAGGACCAGAAAGGGCTTGTAACTGCTTCCATGATTTAAGGTATTGCCTTCTTACTAATTCTATTATAGTAGAAGTTAAGGCTAAGCCTACCAATATATATAAGGTACAGAGTAACATATATTTTGGCTTCTCTAAAATAAAAAAGAGAATTGAATGAGTGTTTGGTTAAAATTGTAATGTGTAATACTTTTCCTTTTTATGTAAAGTAACATATAAAATTGCATAATAGTGAGTGCTACAGGAGCATAAATACAGCAAAGTTAATTGTAATTAGCGCTTGAAAATTTAATGAAATCAATTTGCATATAATTCTACTAACTTGGTACAAGATCACCGAAACCTATTGTGGTCATAGTTATGAAGCAGAAATAAAATCCATCAAAGAAAGTCCATTCGTCTTCCCAAATTACAAAAAGAGCGGCACCCGCAGCTAAATAAACAAATAGGAAGCATACAGCTGCGAGCGCGTAGAACGATGTCCTATTGATCTTTGAGACATTTCTAAAAAAGAGGGAAACGGTATATTATAAAGAGTTATTGTTAATCTAACGGCCTTACTTAACTGAATGTGGGAGGGGTGGCATATAACGCATAAAAGTGGAAACAACTGAAGCGAAAAGCCTTCCCCAATCAGCAATCACAGTTAAAGTTAATGGAATTCCTATAAAAGCGAATAGAATACAAAATACTCGGCCTCCTGTAGTCATGGGCACAATATTTCCGTAACCTGAAATTGAAAGCGGTAAATGTGAAAAGTTAGCATCACTATTATGAAAATTGAACGCGCCGAATATCTGCAAAACCCCTGCTTTTAAATGTAAATCTGTTTACGAGACAGTATGATATTGCCCAAAAATTTAAATAATTTTAGTAATTGTAAAATTGACTATTTACATTAAGTAAGTTTTTTGAAATACTTTACTTACTAACCTATGGTTGTTAAAATTGTGGATGAAAAGAAAACTGATTTTAAAATTGTCCATTTGTTAAATACGTCGTCTTCTAGAAAGACATTGTAAATTTTTCCATTGTTAAACAACCCTCCGCTAAAAGCTTCGTGTAAGACGATCTCATATCTTTCTAACTCTGAAAGGATTACATCTTCCAAATTTTCCTTTTGGGAACTGTTTACAATTACTTCTATTAAAAGCTGTTTTTTCAAATTAACAACCCAATTTAGGCGTTGCAAACGGTCAATTTCAGCAGGGTGTTCAAAGTAGCGAAATATCTATTAAAAGAAAATAAGTCCAACACATTTCTTTCAATTTATGCGGAATTTTTCTTCAGCATCTCCAAAGAAAATTGCGGTACATATTAGACAGATTTAGCGATTTCTTAAAAAAAAAGTGTATACATATTACAATATATTAGAATTTTCCTACACGTTACCCCTCTACAGGTATCATTTACATTTTAAGTACTTGTTTAGTCTTAAATGCATTTGATACAACTTATAACATATAAAATTTACAGAAATAAATTCAGCCTTGGCTTTTTAAATGCAGATGTGCGAATTATTTAAGATTAAGTGAGTGCAAAAGTAATTGTTTATTTAACTGAAAGAAAGCGCTTAATATGTGTTCAATTTTAAAAACAAAACTGTCTAAATATACGTTTATCTATAAACATACGAATAGAGAAAATATGAAAAGACACAAATGTGGTACATTATTTCTATATTCTTAACGAAATTTTTATATAAGAAAACGTGGTACGGTATTGTGTAATAGTTAAAAATTTTCACTTGTAAAATGTATAAAAATACAATCAAATCAAAGTACAGCAATTATTTGTCTCTATAAATTGTTGATGCTTTTTTTTCTGTACGAATTAAGTACAAACAAATCTATTTGTAAGCACACTTAAACGCTGAATTTTAAACGGGGGTTATAAAAGTAAGCTGTTAATCTGCTATAAAAAATTTGTATTTTACGACTTGACTTTTTAAAAATAGCTAGACATTTACTCTACATACTTACACCACAAACTGAATCAGTTTTTAATAAAAAACTCCATATACACATTACCCCTATACCCCTTAAGAGAAGCTATTCAATTATTTTTGAAGGACAAAAATATATATAATAATAAAATAAATAAAAAACATCCATGTAGACAGTGAGTAGCGAAAAGGAAAACATTTTATTTAAAACCACTATGAAAAAAAGGTACTTACAAATCCTCCCATAGCAGCATATGCACACAAAGTTATTAACAATCCGAAATGTTGTAAACTTTCTTTTAATTTAACATTATTCCACCACCTTTTCAGTCTTGATTTTAAATCTGTACAGTTTTCCATTTCGTATGTAAATTGCTAAGTAGAAAATATTTTTTATTTTAACTTTATGTAACTTTTTTATTTAATCTTTTGCTACTCGTTCGGGAAAAGGAATCTGACTGACGAATGTAATCCGTAATACTAGAGTAAATATATAGATCTATATGTATACATATGTACAAGTACAGTTTTGTATGTAGTGCAAGCTCATTCTTAAAAGGGAATTATTTCGAAAAAAGGCGTTAGAAGTAGTGAGAAAAATAATAACTCTACCTATTATACTATAGAAATTAATTAAAACTTCTTTGATTAACTTTTATACAATTAGGTAGTCTATGTACATACCACAAGAAATGTACTTCAAGAAAGTTAATGAAGTTCTGTAAAGTAACATATAAAATTGCATAATAGTGAGTGCTACAGGAGCATAAATACAGCAAAGTTAATTGTAATTAGCGCTTGAAAATTTAATGAAATCAATNTGTAAAGTAACATATAAAATTGCATAATAGTGAGTGCTACAGGAGCATAAATACAGCAAAGTTAATTGTAATTAGCGCTTGAAAATTTAATGAAATCAATTTGCATATAATTCTACTAACTTGGTACAAGATCACCGAAACCTATTGTGGTCATAGTTATGAAGCAGAAATAAAATCCATCAAAGAAAGTCCATTCGTCTTCCCAAATTACAAAAAGAGCGGCACCCGCAGCTAAATAAACAAATAGGAAGCATACAGCTGCGAGCGCGTAGAACGATGTCCTATTGATCTTTGAGACATTTCTAAAAAAGAGGGAAACGGTATATTATAAAGAGTTATTGTTAATCTAACGGCCTTACTTAACTGAATGTGGGAGGGGTGGCATATAACGCATAAAAGTGGAAACAACTGAAGCGAAAAGCCTTCCCCAATCAGCAATCACAGTTAAAGTTAATGGAATTCCTATAAAAGCGAATAGAATACAAAATACTCGGCCTCCTGTAGTCATGGGCACAATATTTCCGTAACCTGAAATTGAAAGCGGTAAATGTGAAAAGTTAGCATCACTATTATGAAAATTGAACGCGCCGAATATCTGCAAAACCCCTGCTTTTAAATGTAAATCTGTTTACGAGACAGTATGATATTGCCCAAAAATTTAAATAATTTTAGTAATTGTAAAATTGACTATTTACATTAAGTAAGTTTTTTGAAATACTTTACTTACTAACCTATGGTTGTTAAAATTGTGGATGAAAAGAAAACTGATTTTAAAATTGTCCATTTGTTAAATACGTCGTCTTCTAGAAAGACATTGTAAATTTTTCCATTGTTAAACAACCCTCCGCTAAAAGCTTCGTGTAAGACGATCTCATATCTTTCTAACTCTGAAAGGATTACATCTTCCAAATTTTCCTTTTGGGAACTGTTTACAATTACTTCTATTAAAAGCTGTTTTTTCAAATTAACAACCCAATTTAGGCGTTGCAAACGGTCAATTTCAGCAGGGTGTTCAAAGTAGCGAAATATCTATTAAAAGAAAATAAGTCCAACACATTTCTTTCAATTTATGCGGAATTTTTCTTCAGCATCTCCAAAGAAAATTGCGGTACATATTAGACAGATTTAGCGATTTCTTAAAAAAAAAGTGTATACATATTACAATATATTAGAATTTTCCTACACGTTACCCCTCTACAGGTATCATTTACATTTTAAGTACTTGTTTAGTCTTAAATGCATTTGATACAACTTATAACATATAAAATTTACAGAAATAAATTCAGCCTTGGCTTTTTAAATGCAGATGTGCGAATTATTTAAGATTAAGTGAGTGCAAAAGTAATTGTTTATTTAACTGAAAGAAAGCGCTTAATATGTGTTCAATTTTAAAAACAAAACTGTCTAAATATACGTTTATCTATAAACATACGAATAGAGAAAATATGAAAAGACACAAATGTGGTACATTATTTCTATATTCTTAACGAAATTTTTATATAAGAAAACGTGGTACGGTATTGTGTAATAGTTAAAAATTTTCACTTGTAAAATGTATAAAAATACAATCAAATCAAAGTACAGCAATTATTTGTCTCTATAAATTGTTGATGCTTTTTTTTCTGTACGAATTAAGTACAAACAAATCTATTTGTAAGCACACTTAAACGCTGAATTTTAAACGGGGGTTATAAAAGTAAGCTGTTAATCTGCTATAAAAAATTTGTATTTTACGACTTGACTTTTTAAAAATAGCTAGACATTTACTCTACATACTTACACCACAAACTGAATCAGTTTTTAATAAAAATTCCATATACACATTACCCTTATACTCCTTAAGAGAAGCTATTCAATTATTTTTAAAGGACAAAAATATATATAATAATAAATAAAAAACATCCATGTAGACAGTGAGTAGCGAAAAGGAAAACATTTTATTTAAAACCACTATGAAAAAAAGGTACTTACAAATCCTCCCATAGCAGCATATGCACACAAAGTTATTAACAATCCGAAATGTTGTAAACTTTCTTTTAATTTAACATTATTCCACCACCTTTTCAGTCTTGATTTTAAATCTGTACAGTTTTCCATTTCGTATGTAAATTGCTAAGTAGGAAATATTTTTTATTTTAACTTTATGTAACTTTTTTATTTAATCTTTTGCTACTCGTTCGGGAAAAGGAATCTGACTGACGAATGTAATCCGTAATACTAGAGTAAATATATAGATCTATATGTATACATATGTACAAGTACAGTTTTGTATGTAGTGCAAGCTCATTCTTAAAAGGGAATTATTTCGAAAAAAGGCGTTAGAAGTAGTGAGAAAAATAATAACTCTACCTATTATACTATAGAAATTAATTAAAACTTCTTTGATTAACTTTTATACAATTAGGTAGTCTATGTACATACCACAAGAAATGTACTTCAAGAAAGTTAATGAAGTACTAATTAAATTATTACACTTACAATTTTTTCTTGATATATTTCTAAAATATGTGAATTTCATATAATTTTGATTTCTTTGCGATTTTTACCAAACACACATTTGATTCTGCTTCAATTGAGTTTAATAAAAAAAATAAAAAGCATACATTAAATATAATTTAATATATTTTCAAAAATGTTACTGATTATATAGAATGATTATATGTAGGAAAGTTTCAACTACTGTTGATTTTAGTACTTCAATACTATCTTGTCTACAGAAGTAAAAAATTGGTGCAACTAGTAATATATATTTTTATTATTGAAGAGAAAGGAAGTTTAAGTAATAGCACTATTTAATTTTTTTATGTTTATACATGTCTGATCCCTTTCTATCATCAACAAATTTAAAAATGTAGCATCTAAATCCATGTAGGCTTTATTTGGAACACTTTTTATAGGTCTTATTTTGAAATATGATAAGACACTCTGTACATCGTATACAGATGATAAAAAAAACTTCCTATTTCATGTCATAGGTAAATCATCATATAATAATACACAAAATTAACTTTCTTCCTGCTCATGATTACTTTCATTACTACTTTCATCATTGCTTTCTTGTTCCTTTTGAGAGATGCTAACCCACTTTCCTCCACTTGGGCTATCCCTGTCATTGTTAAATTTCATATGAAGATCTTCTTTCAAAATTGTTAATAATTGCGATCGGTTAATTCCCAAAAGTCTTGCTCTTTCTGTGGCATTCAAATTAGGATGTTCTTTAAGAGAAGCTTTTACGTAAGGTACATGTACTAATCTTTGCAAAGCGTGTGGTTTGTTTCTTTTTGCTCCTACAGTGCCGCTGTTAAAAAGTTGTTTTTCCCATTTTATAAACAGCTTCTCCGAAGGGGGTCGCAGACCAAATCTTACTTTGAAGTTTGTAATGATATCTGTCCAAGATTGGTTATTGTATTTCTTTTCGTGAACCCAACATGCTGCAACAATTTTTTGTTCCATTGTATATTTTTCCTCTACTGTAGCCATAGTAGGAAGGAAATGCTAATTCGAGTTCCAAAAAAGTTTTTAGAGATCCACAATACTTTGTTTTGTAATTCATAACACATGTGAGGTTATGGCTCTTTGTTTATCATTTGTTGTAAAATTTGGTTATGGATTTTAATGACTGACTAGTAATACATTCAACTAATTAGTATTCATACTTTTTACTCACTTTTCACTTAAAGTATAATAAAGTTTTAAGTTTAAAAAATTTATCCTTTAATTTCTCAAAACAAGTTAATGTAGATTATGGAAAACATATTCTGTATGCAGATATAGTATGCAATTGGTTCTAATTTAGTGCAATTGAACGCAACTTAAGGTGCATAAATCTATGGGTGCAGAAAAATAAAAACCATAGATAATAGCAGATAAAAGCCGAGCAGAAACCATCTTTGTTTCTGTTTCTTCCGATCATCGGTAGGAAAGGTAAATGTAAGTATTTTTCCATTTTCCAATCGTGGTCTCAAAGAAAGTCACAATATTTTATCAAAGTCGTTTGTTTATAAGAATTATCAGTTATAAGAAATAATATACTGAATTAGTTAATTTTTCTGAAACTTTTGATAGCATTTTTATGACCACGTGTTTTTAGGTTATAAATATTAGGACACAGAATGATCACAAATATGCTATTTGCTAAATGCGTGTTGTATTATCTTGTCTTTCATCAGTTTATGTGTAATTTATGATTATAATAGAATGGCGGACTCAGCTCCAGCCCGAGGCGGTTTTCGTGGTGGATTTGGTGGGGCAAGAGGACGTGGTGGCCCTCGTGGTAGAGGTCGTGGTCGCGGTCGTGGACGTGGTCGTGGAAAAGAAGATTCCAAGGAATGGATTCCAGTAACGAAACTTGGTCGTCTCGTTCGTGATGACAAGATTCGGTCTCTGGAAGAAATTTATTTATTCTCATTGCCCATCAAAGAATGCGAAATAATTGATCACTTTATTGGTTCTGACTTAAAAGATGAGGTGGGTGAAATTATAGTATTGTATTTTTTACATTTACTTAAGTTGGTGGGTATTTTTATGATGATTGTTGGTTATTCTTTCGCGGTTTTCACCAGAGGAATTTATTTCTTATGATGGCCTAAGATATCTGAGCTTAACTCCATTAACTTGATAAGCTGTTATTGTAGTTAACTGGTCCTTAATCAGAATAAATTGTACTAGGTTTTGAAGATCATGCCTGTCCAGAAGCAAACTCGTGCTGGGCAACGTACTCGTTTCAAGGCATTTGTAGCTATTGGGGATAGCAAAGGACATATCGGTTTAGGTGTCAAGTGCAGCAAGGAAGTAGCTACTGCCATTCGAGGTGCTATAATTCTGGCCAAATTATCTGTTGTTCCTGTTCGCAGGGGATATTGGGGTAATAAGATTGGTAAACCTCATACTGTACCATGTAAGGTGAGCTAAGTATATTTTAATCTTTAATATGTTTGCAAGGTTCAGGGTTGAAGAGCTGTATTAGTGGTTTCTTCGATTAATCTCATCCTTGCTAAATTAAGTCACAACGAGCAGATTGACTGATTGTTTCAAAAATCAGTCAGTTTACAAAGTTGTGAACAATTATTTCAGTCGATTTAAAAATACAGAATCTCATTTTACTTTTTCTGAAATTAATGAATTTGGGCATTCAGGTAACTGGTAAATGTGGTTCTGTTGCTGTACGTCTAATACCTGCACCTCGTGGTACTGGTATAGTTTCAGCCCCTGTTCCAAAAAAATTACTTCAAATGGCTGGTATCGAGGATTGTTATACATCAGCTAGGGGTTCAACTGGTACTTTAGGTAATTTTGCAAAGGCTACTTATGCAGCTATTGCAAAAACATACGCATACTTGACACCTGACTTATGGAAAGACATGCCTTTGACAAAAACACCTTACCAGGAATTCGCGGACTATTTGGCCAAGAATCATCGTCCAGTTGCTAGTACACAGCGCCCCGCCGATGCTGTTTGATTTTAACGTTTTAATGAAGTAATCGTTTTAATAAACGACGTTTAAAACTTTTTTTTTTATTACTATTATTACTGACCATTTTCCAATTTCCCTACATTTCTTTTTGGAAAACATGCGCACAATGTGGATCGAACATTTCTTTAAAACGATAGACTAACAAATGTTCGATATTTTTATTTTTCTATTTAAAATAGTATAGTGTAAGGAGCACATGTTTCAATTTTAGTTTGGATTCGTCACTTTTAATTCACAAGCATTAAAGTTTTATTACTTTTGGATTCTTAAGGCTTTTATTAGTTAGAGAATTTGTAGAATTGTCTAAGTAGCTGTAAAGATTATATCCCTTATAATCCCGACGATTAGTTTTCTCCAAATTAGTTTTTAAAAAAATTATTGATGTCTGCAACCCACTTTACACTTCATTATACTTGACTGCCTATAATGAACAAGGTACTCATTTTAATTATAAAAAATCAAGGATGATATAAACTGATTCGACGCAAACGTACATGGATGTTTATACAATGAATATGATAATATAGCAAAATAACGGGAAAAAAGAGAAAGCAAAATGAATAAACGCCGTTTAATCTTTAGTGAGAGATTAGGTAGGATAGGAGTGTCGTCATTTTTGGTCTATTTATGTATGTCATTTACGATTAGATGCGAGTTAAACAAAGCCGCGCTGCGTAAGATGTACATATGTTTACGAACATAAATTATTTAATATGAGGAGAACTGCATCTAATTTCGTGTCAGTTGAATAAAAATCGGTCATCGGTGCAAGTAGTTTTTAGTTTCTAATACTTTTTATGTATTATTGCTTTTATTAATTACACAAATGGCCGGAGGTGTTTTTCGTAAAGTTGTGTCTAGCAACCACAAAAGGCTAATCAAAAGTTCAAATTCTTGCGTATTTTTTAATCACTTTAGCGTATCAAATCAACGTGCGGTTGGTATCAACGCTACTAACAATAAAAGTGATACCAGATCGTACAATGGAAATGAAGATGTAATTAAATCGCCCCACGCGCAAGTGCAAATTCCTAATGTCTCTTTGCCAGAATTGCTTTTCAAGAATATAAATTCATGGTCTAACAAAACTGCTATTGTAAGTCTTTTTACATTCTACGTATTTTACAATGCTAATAAAATTCTCATTGATTGTGATAAACAGTGGTGTAATACAGTTTATATGTTTTATGCTTTTAAAGTTATTTATACATATTTTATTGTGTATGTATAAATATTCAGAGTAAACAAATAATCATAGTCTTTTTAACAGTACAAACTGCTAATTACGGGTTCAACCCTTATAACTAAATACATAAAACTATGTACGGAAAAGCGCTAAAGAGATTTATTTTACACAACTGCAGTTGTTTACTTATTATTTTCCATATTGTCAAAATTTATTAATTATTGGCTTTATCTGAAACAGAGTGTTGGATTTCAAACAACACCCTGTATGCCGACACGTGTGCCTGCTTTAGAATTGTATTTGACCCTGTAGATAAGCGACCATTTCATTCCAAATAATTCATTACCAAAATTTAATATAATAAGCATATTTAATAACAACAAATTTCTTGTTCTGTTTTTATTTAAAAGTTGAACATTCCTGGCGAAAATTGCTAATTAATTTTAACTAATTTATTGCATCGTAATTTAAATTACTCTCTTCGCGTAAAAGTTACGCTTTTTTTGTGTATTAAATTAAGTACAATACATACGAGAAGAAGTTAATTTTTATCAACGCTCAAGCTCGAACCAAACTATGAAAGCTATTTTCCTGTTTAAAGTTAAATAATTGTACGAAGTACAAAGTTTAAGTACAAGATAATCAAGATTAGTAAAATAATTTATTGTACCTATATATATATATAGGTATAGATAATACTATACAGTTTTGGAAAACTAATAACTTAAGTTATTGCGTATACGTATGTATAATGGATTGTTTATATTAATATATTAACTACTCNAAACAAACACTTAAATCAGGATTAAATATAATTATATATTATATAAACAAATAGCATCTATTTCATTTTATCAAATCGCGTGCCTTTAAAAATTACAAACTAAAAGGCATTTATTTGTACATTATACGTACAGTATGAATGACTTTCAATTTCTTGTTGACCTTAGTACAAAAACTACAATAATTATGTCGATTCATATCCCCTATATTTTTTTTATCGGAAAGCATGTTCATGTGTAGTCAATAAAAAATAGAAATGAAATATGTAAAATGAACAACAAAGGTAATACGAGATACTGTAAGAATTTTTGCAACGCTGCAAATATGTTTGAAAAAAAAATGATATGAAAATATTTTCTACAACAAATTTTTTCAATTAGACCATAGTCATACCTAAAGCAGTATTTAAAATTAAACGTATTAAATATTTTAATTACATAAGTCGATTAAAAAATTAAATAAAGTAAGTTTGACGTTATAAATTATTATGATGTTTTTAAACTATGCAGTTTTCTTGATGATTTTACCTACTTTTTGTTATTATCTAGAAGTGAACTTTGCCACACAAATGTTTTATTGTATTTTTATTTTCTGATCATTGTTTGAGCGATAAGAGTTAATTAACGATAATTGTATCATTGTTAACAACACAATACATGCTTTAAAATTTCTTGTGGTACAGTTTGTTAATAACAAAAAAAAAATGCCGTAATACAGTAAAACGTTTGTCATAGCGAAAAAAAGTTTCATTTTTTATCATAGTTAATTTGAAAAATTCCTATTGTTTTAAAAAAGAACTTATTGCTCACCAGATTGTGAAATATTTAATACATGTTTTTAAATTTTTATTATTTAGGGAATCACTGTGCACTTTTTGCTCAAACTAATTTAATGTAAGAAGTAAAATTAAAAATAATATCGCGTTGATTTTACAGTTGTAATTTTCAAGTTATAATTGCGATAATGTGATTTGATTTTCTATGTAAATAAACAGGTAACATTAATCTTTATCTATGCTACGTTATGAAGCCTAAAAAATGTTGCCGTTGTGTAAATTAAAGGACTAATAAATAACTAAATCTATATTTAAATAGAAATTTCAATAACAAGATAGATGATACCTATGCATGAATAGATAGATAAACGATTTACTTCAATTACGTAAGCACTTCAAAGTTGCATACTCATTGTAATAAAACGGTAATGAAAATTGATTTTATATTCTAATCATTCTAATTACCAGTCAATTTATTATATGAAATAAAGCATATAGAAATTATAACTGGATTGACCTGGATGTGAAACCTTTATCATATTATATCTTTGGGTAAACAAATACTATATAATTTTATAGTACAAGCTTAAAACAACAAACTACGTAATTTTAATTAACAAAATAATTATCAGTTTTTTCTTGTGTCCGATTTTAATAAATTCTTGAAGACAACAACATGCCCTTTTTGTTATCACTATTATATTATAATAGAAGTGTATTTTTAATTTACATGCAATACATATATAACAGATACGTAAATGCCAATTAATTAAACACGCGCGAAGAAATTTTCTATTTAAAATAGTATAGTGTAAGGAGCACATGTTTCAATTTTAGTTTGGATTCGTCACTTTTAATTCACAAGCATTAAAGTTTTATTACTTTTGGATTCTTAAGGCTTTTATTAGTTAGAGAATTTGTAGAATTGTCTAAGTAGCTGTAAAGATTATATCCCTTATAATCTTTACCACATTATCGCAATNAAAGGAGATGTGGTGGCAATATCACTTCCCAATACACCTGAATATCCTATTATTCTTTTAGCAGGATTTCAAAGTGGTATTATATTGACAACGCTCAACCCTTTATATACATCAGGTAATTGGTACTCTATTTTACAATTTTTGAATTAAACTACTTCAAAGATTTTTTAATTTAATGACAATAGAAATAAAGATAACAATAACAATAAAGGAAATTTTCTAATTTTTCTTACAGAGGAGATTTCAAGGCAACTCATAGACGCCGATGCTAAAGCAATATTTACATGGAATTCAATGTTTCAAGTTGCTAGCGATGCTACTAAATTATCAAAGAAAAATATTCCTATTATAACGATTAAGACACAGGTACAGTATAAAAATGAATTCTACTAAAAAAATATGATAGCCGTTACATCATACACTGATTAAAAAAACGGTCCATTAAAATAAAAAAATTTAAACTCTTAATTTATCTTTAAACAGAATCTATAATCTTTATTTACATCAATAAAAACTAAAGTTAATATTAATATTTCGTAATAATATTCGTTTTGCTCACAAACAAATAATTTAGGTTTCAGAATCAACAGAAAGAGGTAGCATAAATTTCACAGAACTAACAGATATTAAATATGATAACGATGATTTCATTTTTCCAAAAATTGACGATATTGCGGTGATGCCTTATTCTAGTGGAACAACAGGTCTGCCTAAAGGAGTAGAATTAACTCACAGAAATTTAGTTTCGAATATTACGCAAATATCAAATTTCAATTTACATATCCCCACTACAGGTAAATATCTTATAGTCTTTAAAATCAATATGCTATCCTAAAAAAGACTTTGAAAGTTGAAAAAACAAAGGTATATTTTGGGTTCAATTCGGTAAGCCTTCTAAAAAAATTCATTTGAATGAATGAATGATTAATGAAAACTAGTATATTTCGTATTATTTATTGTAGAAACATATCAAGAAGCTATCCCAGCGGTTTTACCTATGTTTCATATTTATGGTCACACCAATCTAACACTATACCCATTGCATTTTGGCATGAAAATAGTAACTCTTCCAAAGTTTACTCCGGAATTATTTACTTCAGTTTTGGAAGAACACAATCCAGGCCTTTTGTTCATCGTACCTCCAATAGGTAAAATATCTATAGATTATTAAAATAACAATGAGAAAATCCGTATCCCTTAGTAATTTTAAAACATGCAATAATTTATGTTTATTTAATTGAAATGAAAGTTAATATTAAAACAGTTGGACTGTTGATTGAAAAGGCAAGTAAAACCAATAACAAACTCTGGTATAATTTATATTTTTATTTATTAAATTATTCAAATTATAATTACAATGGTAACATTTTAGTAAATTTCATGAACACCACTAATATGATAAAGAAAGAGTGCTATAAATCATTGCGGAGTGTATTTTGTGGAGCAGCTCCCCTAGGCCCTTTAGACGAAGCCAAATTCGTAGAAAAGGCAGGAAAAGATGTAAATATGTTGCAAGGTAACTAATAAATAATTATCTTAATCAAACAATTGTAATAATTATGAATACACATGGTGCTCCAAAAACATTTTTATTTTTATAGTTTACTGTAGATTAATGTCTTATTTTTAGTATTTTTCAGAAAACCGAATGGTATGTTTTTACGCAAAGTATTTTTGGAACACTATGTATATTACATTAATTAATGCCTATATATTGTATATATAACATAAAATTAATAGGCTTCTACATTACATAAACATCACATTACAATACAACATAAATCGTATAAATTAATTGTTGGTCATGATTCAAGTTAAAAATAGCAATTTCCTTTAAAATTTTAAAAACAACATTGGTATTTAATTTACATCGATTTACAACTATACCGATTCATGTCTTTTTTCTGCTTAATTATCATTTAAGAAGGCTTCTTTTTTTGGTCAAAAGAAAAATTTATTTATTCTAACTTAGGTAGGAACTGTAAATATTAACAGGGATAATTTTTTGAGTATATTAAATTATATAAATATTTTTTAAAATAGGGTATGGATTAACGGAAACATCACCCGTTGTAAGTACTTTATCGATTGAAAGGAAAAAAGAATTCAATGTGATGGGATCTGTGGGTGACCCTGTCCCTAATACCTTGGTTAAAATCGTATCACCCGATGATCCCACCGGTAAACTTCTTAAACCAAAGGAAAAAGGAGAATTATTAGTAAAAGGACCTCAGGTAATGAAGGGCTATCACAATAAGCCGGAAGAAACAGCCAATATGGTAGATGATGGCTGGCTTCGAACAGGTGACTTAGCTTACTATGACGAAAACAATTTTATTTTTGTAACTGACCGGATGAAAGAACTCATTAAGGTAAAAGGTTTCCAAGTTGCGCCGGCGGAATTAGAGGAACTAATTCGAGACCATCCTCAAGTCGAAGACGCTGCAGTCATAGGAATTCCCCATGAAAACTACGGTGAAGTACCGAGAGCATATGTGATTCCGAAGAAAGGCGCTAAAATTGATGCTGAAAAGCTAAACGAATATTTGACTCCTAAAGTAACTAGTTACAAATTGTTACGAGGCGGAGTGTCAGTTGTCGACAGCATTCCTAAAAATGCTGCCGGAAAGATTTTAAGAAGAAATCTAAAGAAATTATATGAAGAACTAAAAATATAACTTAAGGCGGGAACTAGGAATATAAGGTCTAATCGTTTTTATGAATATGTACAAACAACGGAGTGTTAGTGGTCGACAGCATCCCTAAAAATTCTTCTGGAGAGATTTTGAGAAGAAATCTAAAGAAATTATATGAAGAACTAAAAATATAACTTAAGGCGGGAACTAGGAATATAAGGTCTAATCGTTTTTATGAATATGTACAAAACATTTCTTAATATTATTTACAAGTCTGATCATTTTTATCTATTTTTTAAGAGGAGGTTGTATTATAACAATGGTGCTATAAAATTTTAGGTAATAGATAAGCTACTTAATTACAGCTTTTCTTTTATTCCTTTTTGGTACGATTTTTTGTGTTTGCTATAAAAAAACTAGAATAAGACTTTTTCTTCTTATATCGGGTAAAATACAATAAATAGTTGGTCGAGATTACATGATTTGCAGGGAGTTTGTAAGTGCTTATTTTTCCTCTATTAATGTGAAGTGAAAGAACTGGGGCATCAACGTTAATGATAATGGTACAATATTTTATATAGAATAGAATAATACATAATACTTAGAATATTAAAGTTAAAATAATTTAAAAATATGATAATGTCCTATGTTTGAAAACTGCTGAGAACTGATAGTACCACTGTTAAAGAACTGCTAAGTTTGATATATGCAAATGAACTAATTTGAACTATGATGTATTTGATCTACGTATGTGCTTTCAAAAGTAAGGTTAAGTTATAGTTAAGTATTGCTGTTATTAGCATTAATAATTAAATATACTAAATTAATTCGGGGAAATCGAAAAATAAGAAAAGTATAAACTTAAAGATGCATTAATAGTGCGAAATGATTAGTTTTCCTAAAAGTTTAATTAGAAAACTACATCGTTTTTGTATTTTCAGGTAATTACAAATTGGCTAGGCAAAATACAATTTATTTTTGAATATTACTTTGTAGGAAAAAGCTGTTATGGGTAAGAAATTACTGTAACAACAAAGATACTGTAGATATCACTTCAATACCTGTAGAACGAATACGGAACTTTAGTATAATAGCTCATGTAGATCATGGGAAAAGCACTCTTGCAGATCGTTTACTTGAATTCACAGGTGCAGTAAAGAAAGGTTCAGGTAAAAATCAAATACTTGACAAACTTCAAGTTGAAAGGGAGAGAGGCATAACAGTAAAGGCTCAAAGTGTTTCCTTATTATATAAATGTAAAGATGAAATGTATTTACTAAATCTAATTGATACACCTGGACATGTAGATTTTTCAAATGAGGTATGTTATTTGTAAAAAAAATACATAAACATATGTATGTAGAAATGTTGTTGTTAGGTGTCACGATCTTTATCTGCCTGCCAAGGGGTGATTCTTTTAGTTGATGCTAATGATGGTGTGCAAGCACAAACAGTAGCAAACTTTTATTTAGCTTTTGAGAAGGATTTAGTTATTATACCAGTTCTTAATAAGATAGATTTAAAAAATGCTAATCCTCAGCGTGTGTGCAATCAGCTAAAAAATTTATTTGATATTGATCAGGAAGAAGTTTTAAAGGTACAAATATTTTCTTAATAATTGTATCACTAGTAGTAATTTGTAGTAGATTTCAGCTAAAATCGGTTTGGGGGTTGATAACGTTTTACAAGCTATTATAAATAAAATACCAGCACCAAATGTTAACAGAAATTCCACATTCAGAGCTTTGCTGTATGATAGTTGGTTTGATCAATACCGAGGTGCTCTGGCATTGGTATATGTTGCAAGTGGTTATATTGAAGTGGGGAATAAAATTACACTTTTCCATTCAAAAAATGTTTATGATGTAAAAAGCCTTTCAATTTTAAGACCAGAAGAATACAGTGTATCACGTTTGTATGACTTTTTATAATCATATTTCAATCTTTTTATAACATGAAACATTGCAGAGCTGCAGGCCAAGTTGGTGTTATTGGCTGTAATATGCGTTCAAGTAAAGAAGCAGTTATTGGAGATACAATACATAAATTAGGTGAAAATATAGAACCCCTTGAGGGTTTCCAAGCAACCCGTCCTATGGTTTTTGCAGGTGTCTATCCTATTGATCAATCTCAGCAACAAAATTTAAGAACAGCTATAGAGAAATTGGCCTTAAATGATTCCGCAGTAACAGTGTCTAATGATTTTAGGTAAAATTTTTTATTAATACTTCCCTATTTCAAATAATAATAATGTTCATTATAAATGTTGCACAGCCCTGCCTTAGGTCAAGGTTGGAGACTTGGATTCTTGGGTCTGTTACATCTTGAAGTATTCACTCAAAGACTTGAACAAGAATACGGTGCTGACTCAATAATAACAGCCCCATCAGTACCTTATAAAATACTGTTAAAGTCTACAAAACAAACACTTAAATCAGGACGTGAACTTTATATTACAAATCCAATTCACTTTCCTGAACCATTTGAAGTTGAAGAATATTATGAGCCTATGGTTATTGGTATGTTTAAATCGATTTTATAAAAACTTTACATTAGAAAATAAGTAAACCAGCAATTGATCATACCATATACATAATTAAAAAATGCATATATAGGAAATAATATACGATTCTTTAAAACTCTTCATTTTCTGCATCCCAATGTACAATAAAGATTTATAAAATTATCTCAAAATAAAATAAACAATAATTATCAAGTTGAGGGCTTTCAAAGAACTTTAATATTACTGTTTTCAGGTACTATTATAACGCCAGATGAATATCTGGGGCCCATTATGTCGTTGTGTATAGAAAAAAGAGGTATTCAAAAGTCAGCAACCAATATAGATAATAATAGGCTGATTTTACAATATGATCTACCCTTGTCCGAAATCGTTATGGATTTTCACGATATTTTAAAAACGATAACGTCAGGCTATGCAACGTTCGATTATGAAGACAATGGATATTGCAAAAGTAATTTAGTGAAGGTATGATAAATATTTAAATGATCAGATAAGTATACTAAAGAAAGCATATTAGGAGTGCTATAAACTAGCATTAAAAAAAATATCTGTTTTTGACTTCAGTTCTGTTAATTTTATTGGGGTTACTTTTTTTTAGTTGAATATTTTGCTAAATGGAAAGGAGGTAGAAGAATTGTGTAACATCGTTCACGTTACTAAAGCTTCTACAATTGGTAAAAAAATGTGCTCACGATTAAAAGAAATAATTCCGCGACAATTAATCCAAATAAACATTCAAGCCATTGTAAATGGAAAAGTAGTCGGTCGAGAGACACTGAAGGCATTTCGAAAGGACGTTACAGCGAAACTTGTAAGTTCATTTTCATCAATTTCTGGTTTACATTGCGGGTGTATTCTTGAGTAGTCCTTGATAATTACATTTTATTTAAGAAAAATTGTAACACAAATACAAGAAATCTTATAATTTTAAAAGATTACTGTTTATTAATTTTCGGTGAAATTCTTATAATAGTTATAATAGTACTTGAAAAAATAATATTAAATTATAAGGTTCTATAAAAGCTCTCAACCTGATCATTATTGCTTATTTTATTTTGTGATAATTTTAACAATTGTTCACATTAATCAACAAAAAAGTATTTTATAAAGTTAAAATGCAGATTTCAGCCCAAACATTTCAAATTAATTAGTGTTATAATTTGGGGGTGTTCTCAACAATAAAGAAAAACAAAAAAATTAGCGTCAGTTTCAAAATGATATTTAATAATCAAGTATAAAATATTGTTTTTATTAAAAGAAATTATAAATTTAGTCTTTAATGTGTGTAAAAACAGAATTGCAATTTTCTCCAAACTAAATTCTTTTTATTAATCTAGTATGGAGGGGATGTAACTCGTCGAATGAAGCTGTTGGCGCAACAGGCAGAGGGAAAACGAAAAATGAAAATGGTAGCAAACATATCTCTTCCCAGAGACACTTTTATTGAAGTGTTAAAAAAACAATAGAGGTACATTAATAAATATTATTTATTTAATACACTCATTTTATACATTGATTATGTTC